>NW_027441487.1:300000-388000 GCF_964195595.1 Calonectris borealis | reverse complement strand
CTTATAACAAATTTGTTTTAACCCGTTCGGGTCAGATGTGTCGTTATCTCAACCCTTCGTGCCCCACGTTGGGCGCCAAAAAGGACTGTCGTGGTTTAACCTGGCGGGCAGCCGAATACCACATAGCCAATCACTCACTCCCCTGCCCCGCAGTGGGATGCCTGAGGCATTACAGTTTCATCAGGAGCCAACAGTTCAAACGAATCTTCCCCATCTTTTGATTCTCCCTCCGGTATTGCTGAATCAGTCACATTTTGCAACACCTGCTCTGCAGGACGCAACTTCTGCAGAGCTGTATACACAACTCGCCAGGTAATCAATATTCCTTCTGGAATTTCTAATTGCAAAATCTGTTTATTCTGCAATTCCTCCCCCACTTTCTGCCATTGCTTTAAATCATAACACCCGGCCATTCCTACAGAAGGGAACCAAGGGCAGTGATCCTGGACCCACGCAAGGAGTCTCACCAATTGTATTGGAGCGACCTTAAAACCTTGTTCCTTCAATATACGTTGAAATATTTCAAGTTGAAGCTTCTGTGACTGACATGCCAATTTCCCCGCGGCTGCTCACCTGAATCGTCCTGCGACCGGTGATGAATTGAGCTCGATATGTTGATCCTCCGTTTATCCTCCGTCCAACTCAACAGGGGTACACCACCGGATATTTCTATTTCCTTTCTTCAAGACCTTCTTTCTTCAGGTCGTCTTATTTTTTCATGTCGCTGTTCGGGTACCATTTGGGGTGTATGATTGCACGGACCCTCACATATACATGCACAGAATCGTTTATTGTTACAATACAGGAGTAGATATCCTTTACCATAGCGGGGAGGTCCCGCTGTCTCCCCCAGTCATCACCCGATTCGTATCCCTTATAAACTACGAAAAACAGTCTCTCTTCCTTTTGGCAAGGATCCACACATCTGCTCTCAGATCCGCTTATTCTCAGGGTTAACCAGTCACGCGATTCTCTTGATGTTTACAGTTCCCTTACAGAGGAGACAACTAAGGCAGGCGTTCAGGTCTTATCTCAGGCGTACATGCGCGTCTGCTAGTTCTCAGCGCGCAGGCCGAAGTCCTATCTTATCTGGGACGAAACTCCCAACTCCACAATTCTTCTCCGCACAGGTGGAGCAGGTCTTTGCAGCAGAGCAGCAGTGCTGTAGATACAGCTCCACCTCCTGCCCGGTCTGTCTGGCCGTGGTCAGGTCTGGGACAGGAGCCTCAGTTCACATTTGGAGAGTTCGGGCAGCTGGGTGCAGGCTTTCTGTCCTTGCTTCGGGCGAGACATGACATGCGGGAGGTTTCAGCAGCTCTGTTTTAATGTCTTGGTGGCTGCGCCCCCGCGAGCCAGCCCCGGTCGGGAGCAAATGTGTGCGGTCCATGCATCTGGAGTCTGCTCCCCTTGCCTGTCCTCTTGCAGCGTGGAAGAAGGTTACTTTAATAAAGTGAGAACTGAAATTCTGCGTTATCTTTAATCAATAAAAGAGAATTCTGTAATTACAGGATTTTGGGATATTTCAGATCCTCAAGATAAAAACATGGATCACCGCACTGGAGGATTTTTGCCACTGTGCTGTGGATCATGCAACCTTAAGATAGCTCTTTTATGTTTTAATTTTTCCGAGTTATTTCCAAGTCTCATGGAGCTGTGGTGCAATCCTGTAACGGGTGCCTGGGTGCCATTCGTGTGCTCTCTGTGCTGTTGGGCTGCAGGTCCCTCCCCAGGGCTCCTGCCCTGCCTGCCCCGTTGTGGGACGTTGCACCAGAGGCAGGTCTGTGGCTGCCGGCCCTGCAGTGGTCCTGCAGCGGGGCCGCGTCCTGCCCTCGGCTGCAGCCCTGGTCCTGTGGAGAACTGGACCCCCTGAGCGGCGGGGATGGCCATCACGTGCATCCTGCAAGTCAACAGTGTGGCCGGGGGACCAGAAACATCTGCTCCCGCAGTTTGGGCACCGCTGTGGTGGTGGGGATGCACCGAGTCAGGCTGGGGAGGGGGACCTGCCTCCCTGGAGCACCTGGCCTGCTGTGCTGCTTTTCTTGTCATTCAGCCCTGCTGAGCAGGAAGACCTAAGAGCTGGGGAGTTGATTTTTGCCTTTTTGCATCTCTGGTGGAGGAGGGGATGGGCATAACTGCGTGATGGTTCAGTTTGTACTTCTGCCTCCTGTGGAAGGGAGCGAAGGCATTGCATAGGAAAAGCAGCACAGGCTGCAGGGTACACACCATGGTGGGATTGTCTCTTTTCTCCAGAGCTTGCCAGTATGTGGCATTAGACAGAGCTTTAGTGTGGGACAGCTGAGGAGAGAGGGAAAAGGAACTTGATCCATCGCTGGGATTGCTCTGACCTGCCCCAGGGCTCGGAGATATTGATGTTGGAGGAACGTGCACCGGACACCACATGCAGGATGCAGAAACTCAGCATTTCTGACCGCTGTTCAGACTGAAAGCATAGGAAGGAAAATCTGGGTGATCACTGCCTACCTCTTTTTTTTTTATTCCCCTTGTCCTCGTCTGTCTGAAGCATTTTTTGTCACTGATTTGTTTTTCCCCCTTTCTCCTTGCCTTCTCTCGCAGGCTTTGAAGCAGCATCGTGGCAGATGAAGGAAGACTGGTGGCATCTTTTTTCCTGCACGTGTTTTCTTCTGCTTGCGACCACCGTTTTGTGCTGGCTGTTTCCCTGGCAGACGGTGTCGTACACGGGGTGCCTACTTGCTCGGGGCAGACCTTACCCTAACCCTTTCCTGTGGAGGGAATTCAGCCCTTAGTGCCACATGCCTGTTGCATGCAGCTGTTCCTTGTGAAAGGCTGTTCAGTTTCCTAGGATCCTCTACTTTTGCTCCCTGGGTATGGGCTGCAGTGTGCGCCCTTCTGGCTCTGCTCTCCTCGTGTCCGTTTAATGGGCAGTCTTACCGGAGCATGAATCAAAAGCTGGGGGCACTACAAAACTGTTTGGATTTGACCAGGTTTTGGTGGTTTCCAAAGGAGCTGTTGAATTGGTATCCTCTCTGACTTCAAACTTCAGCAGTGTCCTCACTAACTCCTGCTTGGTGCAGGTGGTGCCCAAAGGCCGAGGACCCTTGAGCTGCCCACACTGAGTGCCGCTTGCTCCAGCGCTGGGTGTCTGGGATACCCAGCGGCAGGAGTGCAGGCAGGATGCTGCTGTGACTTCTGGGATAGCATGTAGGCCATGAGTGATTGCTGACTTTTCCTCTGTTTCTCCCACCAGCTGCGACAATTCCCCAGTAGGAGGGTAAAGAAGAAAAGGGAGAAGTCCGATCCAGGTCCGAGCACCTCCTCTGCCTCTACGGGCATCTCTGCCTCGGGACAGACACGTCAGAAAGCACCAGGGGGACGTGTGCTGGCGCTCTGTGAGCAGATGCTGGTAAGCTAACGTCGTATTCCCTCTCTCCGTGCACTAGTATTTTCTACTTTTCTGTGGCAACGCCTCTGTAGCAAGTAGAGGAGCGGAGATGATTTCTGAAGTCTTCCACTGGCCTGCTTCACCTCTTCTGCTTGCATGTACCTCCTCTTTGAGGAGGCTCTGCTTTTATCGTTTGGCCTGCTCTTTCTCAGATCAAAATGAGCTGTTCAATAGTGGTTTGTTTCGGACACTTCTGGTCCTCCTGGCTGGTCCTCCTTGATTTGCTTGGGACAGAGTTTAAAGAAAAAAGAGAAGAGTAAACTTGCCTCAAAAGGCTGAAAGCAGGTTTTAGTTCGAGCCGTATCTCTGGTTTCTCTCCCAGTGGATTTTAGCTTTCTAATGGAACTGAAATCCAATGAATATCGGATAAGCTTGATAGCAGTCATATTTGCCACCACACATTTGTAATAGATTGTCCCCTAAATGGTGTTTTGCTTGCTGAGCCCTGCTCCAAGAGTAAGAGTGTTTAAAAACTGCTGTGCTTTTTTTCAGCAGCTGGATACAAACCTAACCAAGAAGAAGCAGCAGCCTCTGCGGGAGAAAGACACTATGGTCAAGAGGGAGATGGTGTCCTGTTATCTGCACACATCCAGTGCCGTGAGTATTTCTGACCCTCGCTGCTGCCCCTGTGCTGGGGTCCTCGGGAGCAGGTGCTACAGGCTCCAGCACAAAAACTCCAGCCTGGCTTCTAAACAAAAAATTCGGAAGTTTTTGAGTTCCAGCTCAGCCCTTCCTTCCTGCTCTTGATTCTGGCAGGCCCTGTATATCTCTTTCAGGGGGCTTGCTGCTTCCCAGCAAAGGCAACTAATGCTATCAGTTCGTGAAGCAGAATAAGGCCAGCCTGCCAGGGACCTGGAATTGGAGAGGGGTCGGAGGTCTTGGCTAGAGGTGGGGGTTTGTCTGGGGCTTTGTCTTTAAATGTGACTGGGACGTTATGGGTCACAGCTTTTGAGTCCTTTCAGTAGCTGCTCATGCTGGATATCATCACAGGTAGGCAGGTGGTTTCACTTTGACTTTTCCAGAAGTGTATACTATTTTTTCTTTTTCTTTTTTTTTTTCTCCCCAGAGTGGGATTTAGGGTTCAGTGCATCATTAGCCAAGGATTTTCCACGTTCGGTTTCTGAAATGCAGAGCCGATGTTGAGACACACAGGCATAGCGCAGCAACTTGTCTTCCTATAAAGCAAACAGAAGTCATTCACAAAAGCGTATGACTTCCTTTCTAATTCAAGATACTCATCATACTCGAGGAAGACCCTCCTGTTCAACAGAAACTTATTGCCAGAATACCAGGAGATGGACAAGTGCCAGCCTCTTCTCTTGACAGGGAAATTGCTACACTTCCTTCATTATTTTCAAAGGTAGCTTCTGGTTTTAAAAAAAAAAAAAGTGGTTGAGTGATTTGGGCATCTATGACATTGCAGGACTTGTAGCTGTGCTCGTTCAAGGTAAAGATTTTAGGGAAATTCCTTGGCTTTAGCCTTCTTACCCGTAGCCATAAACTGGCCCAAATGACAGCTTCTTGGAAGCAGAATATAAGATGGATTTCTTGGAACACACAATGAAGTGCTAGCCCTCTTGTAGGCAGAAGAGCAGCAAATGGGGTTTAAATACCTCATGTCATTAAATGTAAACGGTAGGAAGAGAAGAATGGGTCTTCTAGAGAGAGGGATACTTTGCTTGCAGTATGGGTTTGAAGGTGCTGTGCTGTACAGCGTGACACCAGCACAGCCACGCTGAAGGCAAAAGAGGACGTCCTGTAAAAGAGGGACAGACGTGGCTCTGCTCGCTCTTTCAGGTACCCGTGGGTAAACCCACAGACAGCTCCCGTAAAGAGCCCCTTGGAGCAGCAAGGTTGAGCAGCAGCCCCATCAGGTGAGGTGGGGAAGGGTGTGGGCTGGGACGCTGGACAAAACCAGGGCTGTCAATGAGAAACTGGGAGCTTTGACCTTGGGAACTGCGCTATGGCTGAGTAGAGGTGAGGAAGGGTGGAGGCCGTGCAAAAGCGCGTGGGGTTTTTGTGTGTGCTGATGATTTTGTCTGTTCCTGACAGCTGGGTGCAGAGCTTCGGTCCTGATGGCCTCGCCACTCTGCTGGAGACCTGAAAAGGCTCCAGGAGGAAAAGGTGCTGCAGGGTGAGCAGCTGATCGCGTGGGCATCATTGCTGAGTGTCTGTCATAGTGTCCAGAAAGCCACAAGGCTCGTTGCTGCTCCACGCTCTTCCTGGCTCTCCTGGCGCAGCCCCACAGACATGGAGCTCTGCGTCCATCTGTGTTTCAAGTGTTCTTAACCTTCCTGTGTTCTTCCTCTTCCTACTGAGTTTGAATTTGACGGGTATAATCATACCGAACATACTGCAATAACTGACCAACAGATAGTATTTGCAGTTTGCCCCGTGGCTCCTCAGGACTGGTTACTCCTGGGGTCAGGCCAAGAACTGTAGCGCCTGGAGAACCTGGTTCAGCCCTGGGCTTTTTCACGGTCCAATGGCAACCCCTTTCCTCTCCACGTGATTGTTCTCCCAGTGTGTCCAGCGGGGTGGCCATCCTGGTCCCAGGTTGTAAGGAGAATGGATGACGGCTACCTCAGTGATGCTCACCACGACACAGTGGTGAGGCTGGGGAAGACTGGTCCCTGGTGACCGCAGACATTTTCAAACGCAGGATTAGTACTGTGTCTGTATGTGGTCTGGTTGTGTGAGGAGGGAACAAAATACCAGCTCAGGGTGGTATGGCCAGGGCAGGAGGGAAGAAGAAAGAGGATCAGGGCAGGTTGCTCACGATGCGATGAGGCAGTGGTTTGCTTGGGGGCTTAAAGATCTCTCCTGAGATGGAGATGGTGGGAGGAGGTGTTTGGGATTGAGCTGAGGGATTCTTGTGAGTAGGGGGGGCGATTGATAGCAGTGTGAATATTGGCTGTATTGGAATTCAGTCTGGTGGTTTCCTGCATAAACAACCTATCGTACCGTCTTTTGAAAGTCCATTAAGGTGGAATCTTGGTGTGATTGTGGGTGCTGAGGGCCTCATCATCGCCTTACCTAAGAGCTCTGGAGGAAAGAGAGGAGGTGTCTTGTTCCATAAGTTTGTCAGCTCGCTGATTTTCTTCCTCGCAGGTCACATAGTACATGATGCAGACAAGAGACCATCCAATGCCTGAAGGCTTTATGCACAAGCAGGTAAGAGCCTTGTGCAGTGTGTAGAGACAACCTCACACAGCCACAGCTCCCGCTGCAGGGTGTCTGCCCAGTTATCTCAGAGCAGTTGCTGGAATGGGCAGGGAAAATAGTGCTGGAAGTTTCCTGCTCTTTAGTAAATCCTTGATATCGTCCCGTTGCTTGTTTTGCTTTTTCTCCTACTGTACATTTCCTGGTACCATCACCATCACATACTTTCCTGGGACTTACAAAACACTTTCCGTGTATTTGTACAGGCCTGTGGGACTTTGGCTGCTCTGCCCTCTTTTGTGGCTTTCTCTGCTCCTCTCTGATTATGCCTCTTAACTTACGTATGAGGGCTTGATGCCCTTCAGTATTTCTTCCCATTTGTCTTTCTCTGTATCTGTGGGTTTCTAAAATTTTTATTATTTGACACTCCTGTGCAGTGGACACCTGTTTTCCCTTTCCCGTGAATGAGCTGGGGCGCTTCCTTGTCCCTCTGTGTGCTCTTCCCCGCTCTCCTTGGGTAAACGGAGAGTCTCTGTTTCCTCCCAAGTCCACATGTTCCTTTGAGGCTTCTTAAGTTTCCCTGAAAGGCTTTCTCTTGCTGGCAGCGTGTGGTTTGAGATGCATCGCTCCCTTCCTTGTCACTCCTCTGTGCCCTGTCCGAAACAAGGGTAACACAGGGGTTTGGACAAGGTTTTGGAACAAGTGTTTTCTCATGGTTATTCCTCAGAGCATTGTCAATCACGAGGCATTCCCATCTCACTCTTCTTTAGAGCTGGCTTAGTCTCGGACATGAATTCCAGCTTTCCTTTCTTTTCAGTTTGGAATCAAACACCGCTGGGTACAAAAGAGGGGGTGCTGCTCCTGGCGAGAGCTGTTGATATCAAAGTCCCTTGTCTGATGATCGATGCAGTGAAGGTTCTGTGTACCCTCTGCCTCAACGCGAAGGCGTGGACGTGGTGACAGAAATCCTGCCTTTTGCTGCTCTTGAGCTTTCGACTGGCCTCTCTGTGGAGTCTCTCTTCTGCCTCTGGCTCTTCTCTTCATTTTGTAATTGGTCTGCACGTGCGCCCTCCTGCCCTGGCTTGTGGGTAGCTGCTGATCCTCTCTCAGTGCAGCTGTGAGCAGGTGCTGGAGACTTTTGCTGGAAGAGCAGAAACAGATGGGGTGGAGCGATTCAAACCCCTCTTGGCTGGCCTGGGGAGCGGAACCTCGGTGGCGCTGAAGGTACGTAGTTCCTCAGGTTTGTGTGGACATGGCACTTGAACTGTTACTCAGGAGCTGGAGAGCTTGAAGTGGGATGAGGTTGGTGTGGCTGAAATGCCTTTGGCTTTACTGCTTTTTTTCTGCTGCGGCTTTGTGTTATCTTCTGGCCTCCTTATAAGTCCTGAACCAGTGACTTCCAGTCCATGCTCAGAAGTTTTCTCTTTTGTGTGTGTGTGTGGTTTTTTTCAGGTGGCCTGTATGCAGCCGATCAGTGCCATGATCCGTCCTGCTTCTGAGCTTGACTTGGGAGTTCAGATACGTAGCGAGTTGTCTGTGTACTCCATGTACCTCATCTTGAATTCAGAAAGCAGCGCCACCCTTTTCATGAAAAGAAAAAAAAAGAAAAAAGAAAAAGGAAAGGTAGTGCTTTCCAAGGACTAAAATTTACTTAGTTTTAGTGAGTAGGTAGGTGAACAGAGCACATACACTCCTTACCTGGTGTCCAGCTATTAATGCGAGGGGGTATTACGATGAGAACCTGCTAGATAATTATACCCTGGTTTTTTGCATTTTTACCATCTTTCATGAAAAAAACTACCAAAGGTAGTAATAGTAATAACGGGTAATAGTAATAATGGGTAATAGTAATAGTAATAACGGGTACTTGCCCGTTATTGCTCATGTAATCTGTGGCAGAGCTAGGACTTGGAGTGAGATTACCATGCTTAGTCTTACCATTCTAGAGTATTTAAAACATTTCCTTGAAACGCTTTCCCAAAATCACAAGACCTGACTTCTGAAATAGCCGTTTTCCTAGGAGCTGCATCTGCGCTAAGCCAGATGAGAGAGTCTTGCCTGCTGTTAGTCACTGAGGCTGATGACAGGTCACCCAGCAGTTCTGGCAAGGACAGAACAAGATGGATACGTATGTTCCTCTGTGCCGCTTGTAAATTCCATCATGTCTTGCGTAAATTGGTCTCCAGGTTTTGCAAGTTGTAGGTTTGGTAGGATCGATTGGTGCTTAAATGTGATGGTAATAGCAAAACCTGTAGGCATCCATGTAGGGCATTTTGGATTTCATAGAATCTGCAAGGATATGTGAAGAGTTTAATGTTATGTTGAGGTACTGTAGTTACAGCGTTATCAGAAGAAAGTCTTGGCAAAGAAGATGAAGATGGCAAAGATACTCAAAAGCGTTATAACCTTTGACAGTGGAAACAAGTCATTTACAGTTTATATGAACAGTCTACTATTCTTTTCAAAAATTTACAGAGAACGTTTTGCTGTTTCCTTATCAGAACTTAGTGATAGTAAATTAAAGCTCTCCACTGAGATGTAAAAAAAGGAGTCATGTATCCTGCAAAGAAGAGTAATTGCACGGACTTGATAGTCTTACTCTTTTCAGTTCTCCTGAAAAGGCAGGTGTGTGCTTCCTCACCTGTGCTGTACATGAGAAAAAAAAAACACCCTTGAAACCTCCTCTGAAATTAAAGGTGGGTGAGACACATCACATTTTCCGCCTTTTCCACTATCCTGCTTTCTCTTGAACTTGTTTGTATCGGTATCAAATATTCTTTGCTTTCCCTGGAGCCAAGACAACTTAAGATTTTGGTTTTGTTTTCAGCCCGGCAGTCTCCTGTCAGAGAGAGGTGTCCATGCAGAAGTGCTCGGTCACAGAGCACTGGCTCCTTGCTGCAGGAGGACTAAGAGGTGGGTGCGTAGTTAGTGATGCTTCTCATCCACGCTTTGGAGGGTTTTCGGGTTGGTGGTCATTACAGAATTACAGTATACAGATAATATACAGCTAATTCCTGCGGTAGTCTGAGGGTATAAGGGAAAGCATACAGTTTCTTTTCTGAAAACTGAAGGTAATTCAGTTAGAGGGAGAGCCTGTTTGGAAGTTTCAGTAGTTTGGGGGCAGAGGCCAGTTGGGGGCTGGGGCCCTCGGGGGTGGGGGCTGTTTCTGCCCCGTGCCCTTGGCCTGGCGCTCACAGCTGGGAACGGGCTTTCCAGAATCCTGCTGGAAGGAGCCAGATGTGGGAGCTGTGGCCGAGCTGGGGGACAGGGAGCACCCCTGGACCAGCCTCAGGACCTGCGGCACACCTGCCTTCAAATCAGCTCTCCCAGCAGGACGTTGCCCAGGAGCAACTTTGAGTTTTGCTCTTCTCCTTCAGGAGCCGTGTTCCACAGCAAGCACACCCAGAGCTGCGCCTGTGCCAGGAGAAGACTTCACGCACAGCTGGGGCTGATGGTGACAGTTCCCACCAGATGTGCATGTCAGAGAGATGCAGGTAAGATGCCATGGAGGAGACACTGACTGATTGCCCCTTCTCTTGCAGGAGCAGGGTTTAAGAGCAGGAGGGAGCCAGGGTACAAGAGCCTAGGAGGTCAAAAAATGCATCAAACAGCCAGAGCACGAAGCAGAGGGAGAAGAGAAATAGGTGCAGGTCACGTGGCTGGGACAGTGCTTGCAAGGTAACATCTGCCACAGAAGCACAATAACAGTAAAAGGCCTTGGGAGGTCATGGAGTGACTGAGGAAAGTGCCTGGCAGAGAGAAGAGCCCGGAGAGACAGGAGACAAGGTAGAGATGGAGGTGACAAAGATGGCATGTGGAAAGTGAGGGTGCAGGTCCTTGTGAAGACACTGGTGGCTGAGCAGCTGACGGGGAAGGAGCAGGAACCTGGCTTCTGCTGCAGGTACTTGTGGTGTCACTTGCTGCTGAGCAATGGATAGGGTAGGAGTTTTTAAATTACTTGTGCAGATGCGGGTGATATCACTTGTGACTGAGTAGCAGCTGGATAGGAAAAGACGCATGGCCTGCTTAGGTGCCTGTGATGTCATTCGTGGCAGGAACTAGCCCGTTGCTTTTTCAGGTGCTTGTCATGTTCCTGGTGGCTGAGTAGCTGGAGAAGACAACATGAATCACACAAAGGCGACCCGAGCCTCTAATCGAGCAGCGCTGAAGATGCTCTGTTCCCGGTCATTTTTTTTCCCTGAGATCTCTGCGTGCTAATTTAATATGCTCAGTAGGTGTAGAAAGCTTCCACCCTTCTGGATCACACGGGTGCTTTCATAAAGGAAGTCTTGAGTTAAAAAATTTCAAAAAAACCCCAAACCCGTCTGTTCTTTCTCACATGGTCAAACTCTCTACAGAAATCAGAAGCACCACTTAGGACTGGGTTTGGTTATGATGCAATTTTATTGTTTCGATCCTAAACGTCAAGTTTGATGATTAGCATTCTTATGATAATGTTTGTCTGCGGCCTTTGATGGTAAATTGCAGGTTGTGATGGCAAGCTCCGTCACAAGTACTGAACGCTTCTGTCCATAAGCCATGCACCTGAAACACGTGGCAAAGAGTGAGGCAACATTTGCTGGTGATGCTGCAAATGCTTACTTTTTAGTCCTCCTCTCCGGAGTTCTCTCTGGATTTCTTTTTCTTCTTCACTTTCTTGCATTTCTTTTTCAATTCTGCATCACCAGAATGCTCGCTTCTGCCTTTCACCGCTTTCTTTTGGGTGCACTTTCATCCCCCTCTGCACAGGCGTGTTTCCTCTTTCTGCACGTTTCTTTTCCGTGTGCCTGGCCAGAGCCTGCAGGCTCTGGGTGAACCGGCACTGGTGGGAGCGCACGCTGTCCAAGTGAGTATTTCCCCGGCTGCTGCTCACCTACCGAGCCAGGCTGCGTGTCTGCTCTGTGGCCGCTCAAGCCGTGCACGCTTTCCCCTCTGGAGCTTCTGCCATTCACGGGGGCTGTTTCTCTCCCTGTGGGAAGAGCTGCACAGGTTCCCACTGCCAGGCGCCGGCTGACGGTGAGCGCGCTTCTGCGTTTCTGCGTGGCGAGTGCGCCTCGGGCTGGGAGGCGACAGTCTGGTTGACTTCTGTTCAGCTTCCCCCCCTGCTCAGAGTCAGAGCGCGCTCTCTTCCTGCCGCAGCGCTGAGGGGGAGTTCCTGCAGAGTCCCGTGCTTGTCTCTTCCTTTGGGTCCTCTGCATATTTTCTCCACCTTCTTGATTCCTCAGTCCCACGGTGACGCCAGAAAATGGACTCTTCTGCACTTGGTCCAGCTTTGCCCCACAAGTGCTCTTTGTCTCTTGGCATTCAGCACCTGCTCCAGGGCTCAGATCATGGTGCCTGGAGAAACAACAGCGATCTTAGTCTAGGGTTGTTCTTGCAGCCTCCTCGTGCCTTCAGTCTCATCCTTTCATTGTCTGGCAGCACTTGGTGTGACACGCAGAAGCCTGAACCAGCACTAGAAGCTGGAAATGAGATCACGGTCTTCCAGCCACGTCTGTCCCTTTCAGAGCAGTAACTCATCTTTATACCCTCTCGGACCTCCATTTCGCCTCTTTTCGCAGCTAGCCAGTCTCAGAGAGCAGACAGCCAGCAACTTACACCAGCGCAAGAGTTTAGTGCCAGACAAGGAGGGAGAAGAAAGGAGCGGGCAAACTGCAGAACAGACAGAACTTAACTAGACAAACAGTCATTCTCTCCTAGGACAGAAAGCAAAACCCACCACAGGAGAACACCACCACCACGATCAGTAACAGGAGAGGGAGTGTATTCGGAACACCCTTCCACACTTGTTATTACCTGGCATAGAAGAGTAAATACGGACGCTGGCGCAGAACCGTCTTGATGTCACAAAGACCTACAGAGTCATCATTCATCTTGTACCACCGTCCATCGCCGGCCTGCAAAGAAAGGCAACGCTATCTTTAGATGAACTGCAGGATTTTTAACACAAAAACACAGAGAGAACACCACTGAAGGACACCATGCGCCAACGCAAATCGCAGAGTTGACTTTTACCTTCACGAAGCAGTAATAGTGTCCTGCCTGACAGCTGGAACCTTCATGTACCAGGACAGCATACAAGGAGTAGAGGAGTGGTTCTCCAGCCGCTTGAGACATGTATGCACCAAGGTCCAAATATTCCGGATACTGCACAAGCTAAAGAGAGACCGAGAAGACTAAAAGTTATCCTGAGAGTCTTTAGGAAGCAGCCTGAGAAAACCTTGCCACCAAACACAGGCTAGAGGTATAGAAATAGATCTTCTCGGTTCATCAAAAAAAGGCGTTGCCATTTCGTCATTGAAGTGGCAGAAAACTGTTCTCGGCCAAACCAGCTCTTTACGAGCACAGCGGAGTGCTTATCTTCGCATTGGAACTTTCCTTTTACCACAAGGGAAAGAGCAAGGCACAGCTACCAGAGCTATTGCATTGATTTTTCTTAGGCAGCTGCACTCGATAGCCATCGTGTGCAGACGTTAACAACTTCCAAAAAAGGGTTCTTCTTCGGGAAAGGTCTCCTTCCAAGCAGACAAAGTTGCAGTGCACTTGTATACATACCTTGCTAATCTTTCTGCCAGAGAAAGGATCGAATCTCTTCAAGCACACTGTCAGGACATTGGAGGAGCGATGTATCGCAAGCCTCTTGGACGCAGTGGCCAGCTGTTCACACCTTGAAAACAAGCACAGACCCAACTGTTGCAACCAATCTTCTCCCCGCTTCACCCCCCATCCACGTATGGTTGCGTAAAGGCTTGTTTTGCCCAACTATCGTATGCGCAGGTTTGCATTTCAGACCCCTTAAGTCCGTACGCTCTCACGGAAGGTAGCTTCGGTCTAGGGTGGCTCACTTTGGAGAGCAGCAGTCTACAGTCTTTACAAGAACTAGGAACGACACTGTTCAGAGAGCCGGCAGAGGCTGCTATTGCTCCGAGGACTGCGGTCTCCTGGACAGAGACGCAAGCATCCAAAAAGCCTTGGAAATGAAACTGTTGATTGCTTTCTCGAGGCAGCTGCTGTTGCCAAATCACTGTCCAGAGCTCTTCCTCGCTTCAGCTCACCACTGCGTATGGGACATGTCTTCTCCCTTCTGGCCATGGGGGTAGTTCAGCGGGCAACTTCATAGCTAGGAAGGTTGACCACCTCCAGGGCAGACAATGCCAGGAAGAAAATTCTCATCAAAGCTTTCCAAATATCCAGGCAGAAGGGAAAAAAATTACCCGTGTTAGAAACAAGTGCATTATTTTCCAAGTTCCGGATGACTCGGGTGGATTAGTTGTATGGGAAAGAAAAAAAAAAGAAAAAACCCAGGCTGTCTCATGACTGTGTTTCTCAATTAAGTCAAAATGTAACTAGGGCTCCCGGACATGCAATACCGTAACCCAGTATCTACTATGAAGATGTCTTTAGTAATAATCTTACTTGCTACATTTATAGCCATTTTCACCATCCAACTGCTCAGGTTTGAAAAAGTCTTCCAGAGCTTCAGTGACAGATGAGGCTGCCTGGATGAGAAAGAAAGGAGAGCGCTAAGCTCCTGGAAACCCAAAATCCCAAGAAATAGCTACCCGTGTGGTGCCAGCATTATCCCAAGAAAGAGCTACCCCTGGGCGGTACCAGAGTTGCCTGTGGTACGCATGGTCAAAAATAGCAAAAGCAATCAAAGCCATCCGAGCAGCAATCAGAGGCGAATTGAGGTAGTCCAAAGCAGGGTGGTATGGCAGTGTCACCAGGGCTGTAGATGCCATCCTTACTCTCTGCCCAGCTGACACCCAGCACGGGGAGGCCGTTTACAGGACTTCCACCGAAGGAGCACAGAAGCCCGGTTCCCTCCCCATCCAGCACCAAGCTCTTGCGTGGTAACAGCCCACAGTTTTAAATCAACGGAGCTTACTGGAGATAAACTAGGCCCCCTGCAGGGGTCTTGAAACATTGTGCACCACAATTTCAAACCATCTTACCTTGATATCCAAAGGAATATCAAGGAATGCTTCGTAGGTGTCGGAAACGGCTTTGCAGCTCAAGCACGTTACTGGAAGGCAAAGAGAAATGCTTCTCAGGTTGGGAAGGAGACTAACTCTGCCCGTTTCAACAACCAACACATACTACTTTAGAGGCACTGGACATACTGCTGCATACTAGAAACTAGAAGTTTGTTTACCACAAAGAGAGAAGGAGCCAGAGATCATTCTAAGGACGGTAATATTTTTAAAAAGTACCTCTGGATCTCAGAAAGCCCCCAAATATTTGATGGACGATGGTAGTTTCTTGCGAAGAGATGCCCAAGCTGGAAACAAATCGTAAGGCAGAGAGTTATCTCCTCCAAGAGTTTTGCTTTGTGTGAAAACTCTGGGCATAGGGTTTCCTTGATGGGAGAACATCAAGGAGTCCAGAGGGCTCAGGAACACTGCAAAGGTAATTTGCTTGTGCTTACTCGCTGCTTCCACTCGGACGAGCTCTCTGCATGGCATTGATAGTGTAGCTTAAGAACTCGTGGGCATCTTCCTGCATGCCAGGCTGGAAATGTTCTCCTATTCCTAAGACAGAAGTTGTTAATAGTTCTCTCTGACAAGAAGGGAAGAAACGTGTAAAAGCACCTGAAATGACTTACTTCTGAGGACCCGGATGACAGCCTTAGGTTGGATGGCACTGGCTGAAGAATGCAGGACCTCGTTAACGTGCGCTTCCATTATGCACATCATGCAGAAGCCTTGCTGACGACCTGAAGAGGGAGGGAGGGAAGCAAGCTTCTCAGGTTAGCAAAGTACCATAGCAATGGCAAACCTAACGGAGATCTTGAAGTTATAAGAACAGTCTCCACTCTTCTGCCAAGGTGCCAATGTGCCAACAAGCCCGGGACATTTTAGTGCATAGGAAACTGTCTTCAGAGGGATGCTTAACTGACAGAAGTTTTCTGTGCAATAAGCAAAGAGAGTTTAACGTGCAGGAAAAGGGCCCGAGACCCGGGGCTAGAAAGCGGTGCCTTTCTGAAGATGAACACACCTAGGTAGGACAAGAGGCTTCTAGCTTGAGAGTTCAAAGAACACCAACTCGGGGGGCTGACAAAGAAGGGATGCTTTTCTCCTAAATCAAATTCGAGATTCTGGGAATCCTTGGGAAGTGCCCGACAAATTTACAAGGAGAAGTTCATAAAAGTACTCACACGACTGGCCGTGCGCACGAGAGAGCAGGTAGTTGGCCAGAGGGGGAGTGTACGTCAGGCACTGCAGGACGGAGTTGAGGAAGCAGGTATTGCCCAGGTTATGGAGTCCTGCTCCAGCTCTCTGTCTTTGCTGCCACTCCATGCAAATCTTCTCCGGGGGACAGAGGATCCTTTGTGGCGGAGCCATTCCCTCGGCAATGACTGCAGGGAAATGACATTTGAAAAGAGATGAGATGATATTGTTGCCTGAAAGCCTATTTGAAAAGTCGAGTCCTGTACAGGAGCACCCAGGACAACCAGCTCTAACCTCCAACACAGAAACATCGGGGGAAGCCTGACACTGCCATCGCAAGAAACAGTTTTGGAAAATAGTCTGTTCCCCTGCTTACTTTGCTGAAAGTCCAACAAACCCACACTCTGATTTCTGTGCCTCGGGCTACCTTCCTTTCCCTCTAGAGTCTTGAATTGGATTATCAGGGCAAGTCTTCCCTTTTCCTGATTGTAACTTGATGAAAACAAGCAAGTCCCTAGCACAGAAAGTAACCCTACTGATGTCAGATCTTTCTACGAGCAATGCCATCTTTCAAAGTCTTGCACATAGTGGCAGAGGAGTGACAAAATGCATTTTCCTGTGTCGAATTGAAAACGCCTGGGTAAGTCTGGCTGCTCTCAGGAAACACCCCAGAATTCACTCTAGGTTGTCAGCACATCCACGTTCAGGGATGGAGCACCAGCCACGTCCGTTGCCTTTAGGGATTCACAAAGTCCAAGCCTGCTGGTGAAGCCGTTACTCACGGGAGTCATTCCCCATTGCAGCCATCGCTCCTCTCAGGAACAGAGGGGAAAGTTTGGGATGACAAAGGATGTCAGGACACGCTCCAGAAAGAGACGATCAGCGCCAATCCCGTCACCTGATGGCAAAGAAATAATTGTAGCTCAATAAAACGATTAAAACCCCCCCCAAGCACAACCTGCACAACAGCATCCGCTATCCAAAGTGTTCCAGCGGTACCTGTAACTGCTGCAGAGCTGCAGGCTGATGGCCCTACTGACCCTGTCACAGGACTCCAGTTGACAGCAATTACCAAGGCCCTTTTGAAAGACTGCGTTGCATGTCACCTTCTCTGAGGAGGAGCTGCTGCTTACCTGTGGCTAGCGTTAGCAGCAGAGCCCTCTGGCTCTCCAGCCCACGCTTGCCCACCTTGTATGCAGGAGTGACTGGCTTTCAGCCGCTGCTTTAACGGCTGCCTTTGCCGTGCTCCTTTTCTGTCTCCCTTCCTACCGCATCAGTCAGGGTGGGCTTCTTGTCATTCTAGGCTGAGCCCAACGCCTCAGACTACACTGCCACCCCCCTACTTCCCTGTCCTAGGATATGGCAAAGAACTAAGAATTAGCAAGTAGAAACTCTGCCCATAGCCCTGGCCAGCCTATAAAGGTGTAATAGCTAAGCCTAGAGCTCGGAAGGTATAGACCAGCCGATACTTTTATCCCGTATCTACCTACTCTATGATCTGTCCTGAAAGTCAAATCATAATCACCTTTGAAAGAGGATGGGAGTTGCAGAGAAGCGGGCAGTAAACGATAAATGGTTGGAAAGAAGTAGGCACGCAAGTAGCAAAGGAAGGAGCCGAGTTATCCCGAAGGCCAGCTCAGCCCAACTAGCTTTCGCTGACCCGCTCCTCAGGATACCAAGCCCTGGCCAGGTGAGCTCACAAGCGCCGGGCGGGTGCCGCATGACTGCCCCTTTGTGACATGGGGCCGCACGGGGACGTGTCCCCTTGAGCCACGTGACCACGCAGCTGCCGCAGCCCGGGCAGCTCCGGCAGCCGGCAGCCGCTGGGCTTCCCCACACGCTGCCGGCGAAGGGCCGTACGTCCGCTGGCAGAGCTCCCGCCTCTTCCCTGAGCCGCACCAGCCGGATGAATAAAAACCTGCCCCGGGCTGTAAGCGTGCCTGTTCACAGCTTTGGCTGGAACATTCGGGTTGCCGAGGGTTTCTTTTCCACTCTTCCCAGGTACAGGAACTGTGTCCGTGAGACTCATGTAGCAAAGCACCTGATCGCTTACAGCTTCATTTCCAATAAATTTTATCTGCCCCCCAAGATTCAACCACAGGCTGACTCTGAACTAGAGCTACCAAAGAAGCACCTTCAGCAACCGTGCTGGGTGGACCTTGGCTGGCTGCCAGGCCCCCACCCAGCCGCTCTCTCACCCTGGAGCTCTGAAAAGCGTTTGGGGGTGCCTTTTTAGCATCTGGTTTAGCCCCTTGTCTCGCCCGGAGGGCAGTGAGTATTGCTCCTGCCCCAACGAGGCAGCTGGTTGTAACTCCTGCCACGCTTGAACTGCTCGGTTTGGCCCTTGCCCCACTCGCAGCATCTGCTCTTCCCCAGTCCTGTTCAGGGCAGTTAGTTGTACTCCTGCTCAGCTCAGGGCAGTTAGTTTTGCCCCTGCTCCACTCGGGGAGGCTTTTCTCTTTTCATGTTTTGCTTGAGGCATCCAGTTTGGGCACAGCCTTGCTCGGGTGCCTTGCTTTCCTCATGTCCCTCTCGGGACGGCTGAGTTTTTCCCCTCTTTTGCTTGCGGAGGCTCGTTTTGCCCCTTCCCCACACAGGGTACCTGGCTTTACTGTGGCCTTGCTCAGGTGGCCTTTTATGCCCCTGCCCAAATTGGGGTGGCTAGTTTTGCCCCGCCCTGTCTGGGCATTTGGTTTGTCCCTGTCCTGGTCAGGGCATCTCTTTGTGCCCCTGGCCCCCCATGGGGCATGTCATTCTGCCCCTGCCCCCGCCCCGCTTGGAGCAGATATTTTTGCCCTGCCCAGCTGGGGTCCCGGTTTGCCCCAGCCTCTGCCTGCCCCCCAGTCCCTCCTGCCCCGGCACCTCTCGTTTCCCTCCAGTCCCGGCTCGGGCGTTTCTCCTGACTAGGCGGTGTCCCGTCGGGGCAGGGGCCGGGGAGGCTGCGCCGTGGTCCCCTCCCAAGCACAACCCCGTACCTGGCTTTGGTCTGCGGTGGCACTGTGGCTGTGGGGCTGGCGGGGATGGGGCGAGCGGCCGCCGGGCCCTGGGGGCTCCTTGTCCCTCAGTTTCGTTCCGGTGAAAGGCGGCCCCTCTGCAGGCAGGCAGCTGCAGGCAGCTGCCTGCGTTTTCCGCAGGCGCTGCTGCCTGGGTCCTCGGAGGGCTTCATGGCCCAAAAGGTGCCAGCCCGAGTGCCAGGGGCTCCCTGGATGCGCAACACTTGCGCTCTTACCAGTCCCGCCAGTTACCAGTTTCCACCAATGGACTCTACACGTAGAGAGAAAAACTACCCCATGAATTACATATGCAAGTTCAACACGTGTTTTTAATTCTGGCTTTGGCTTTTCAGCCTGTTGGTACCAAGTGAGTATTGTTTTTCCAAGGCAATCCCAACAGCTGAACAGGGATTAAAGCTCTTCCTGGAGGGACCTGTGGGCAGGTGGGTGGGCCAGCAGAGCGGTCAGTGTCTCTCGAAGGTCTCTCTGAGCTCCTCCTGGCCAGAGGTGGCTCTGGGAGGAGGGACGAGATGGGCTGCTGGTGCCCATGTGCAGGGGCTTGTGATGTCAGTTACGACACAGTTCCTGACTGGGCAGGTGCAGGAACCTGGCCTGTGCAGGTGCCTGTGATGTCACTGGTGGCAGGAATGCTCATAGGGCATTGAACGGAAGCTGGCTTGTGCAGGGGCTTGTGATGTCAGTTACGACACCGTTCCTGACTGGGCAGGTGCCTGTGATGTCACTGGTGGCAGGAATGCTCATAGGGCATTGAACGGAACCTGGCTTGTGCAGGGGCTTGTGATGTCAGTTACGACACATTTCGTGACTGGGCAGGTGCCTGTGATGTCACTGGTGGCAGGAATGCTCATAGGGCATTGAACGGAAGCTGGCTTGTGCAGGGGCTTGTGATGTCACGCCTGGCACATTAGCTGATATTGCAGGAGCGGGAACCAGGCTTATGCTGCTGTTTGATGTCACTGGTGAACTGTGCATCTCACATGGCAAGTGCAGCAACATGGCTTGTGCAGCTGTTTATGTCACGCCTGGCTTAGTACCTGATAGGGCAGGTGCTGGAACCTGGCTCATGCAGGTGCTTCCGAGGTCATTTGTGGCACGGTTCCTGATTGGGCATGTGCAGGAACTAAGCTTGTGTAGGTGTTTATGTCAGCTGTGGCACAGTTCCTGATAGAGCAGGGGCAGGAAACGGCCTTGTGCAGGTGTTTATGTCACTGGTGGCTTAGAAGCTCATAGGACAGGCGCAGGAACCTGGCTTGTTCAGGTCTTATGTCACTGGTGGCGGGAATGCTGATAGGACATTGAATGAATCCTGGTCCTGCACATGCTTATGATGTCACGGGTGGCTCAGTAGCTGATAGGGCAGGCGTGAGAACCTGGCTTGTGCAGGTCCTCTTTACTCTTTGCATCTCCAGTCTCTATGTAAATCATTCTAACTCGATTTTCCGTTGCATGTTTCTTCCATGCAGTAATTAGTAAGGTGAACCTTGCCATCAAACTTGCTGAACCTTGTCAGAGCACTGTTAAAGTTTCTTAAATTCCATCGAACTTCTTGAACTCTGTCAAATTATTATTTTACCTCAGTAAAACATATCGCTGCTCCTCTCCTTTGAGTGAGGTGCATTCCACTGCTTCGCAACAGTGCATGCTCCCGCCATAACAGTTACAGAGCCGCCAGTGAAATCACCAGCACTTGACCCCTGCAGGGGCCTGTGCCTGCCCTAACAGGTAGCCACCAGTGACATCCCAAGTAGCCGCATAAGCCAGGTGACTTCTCATACCCAATCAGCCACAGAGCCACCAGTGACATCACAAGCACCTACACAAAGCAGGGTCCTCTTCCTGTCCTATCACCTACTAGGATCATGCAGCATCTCTAGCCCTATCACTTACTCAGCCACTCATGACCTCACAAACGCCTGCACGAGCCAGGTAACTCGTCATAGCCAGTCAGCTGCCCAGGCAAAGGGAACGTGAGAAGCAGATGCACAGCCCGGTGTCCTTTCATACCCAAACAGCTACTCAGCCGCGAGTTACCTCACAAGTGCCCGCACAAGCAAGGGGCCTGCTCCTGCCCTTTCACACACTCGGCCACCTATGACCTCACAAGCACCATCAAAAGCCAGCAGCCTGCTGCTGCCCTCTAAACTACCATTGCACCAGAGACATCACAAGCCCCTGCACAAGCCAGGGGCCTGCGCCTGGTCTGAAACATCCTCACCACCGGTGACATCGCAAGCACCTGCACGAGCCAGGAGTCCTGTCATTCCCAATCGCATGCTCGGACAACAGTTACCTCAAAAGCACCTTCGCAAGCCAGGGCCCTGCTTCTGCCCTACCACCTACTGGGTCACCAGTGACCTCACGTGCACCTGCAGAAGCCAGGGGCCTGCTCCTGCCTATCACGAATGAGCGGTTTAGAGGCCGCTCAAGGAATCGCTGTCGAAGCTATCAGCAGAAAGTGATCTTAATAGAAATTGATAAAAGCATGACTTAGCAGAGTTCGATGGCAAGGTTCCCTCTGTCACTTACTCCACAGATGAAGCGCACAAAGGAAACGAGCATGGGAAGCTGAGAAGTCCTTGGCTAGTGTAAACACTACTTAGCAACAACTAAACCATCAGCGTGTTATCAACATTATTCTCATACTAAATCCAAAACACAGCACTACACCGGCTATTAGCCAGAAAATTACCTCTATCCCAGCCGAAAGCAGGGTATCGTGTTACAATTGAGTTGGGACGATTTATAGAGAGGCCAAGGACAGAAAGATTAAGGGAGACCCTCCCGTTGAGTCACGAGCTTCAGAGAAGACCCAGCTGGATCCAATCTTAGTCTCAGACTCGGACAATGGTTTATGTCTAAGGGACTATATGTGTTTAGCAGCAGTCTGAGGTTCATTCACGATCTTGAGATAAATCATAAGATTTTAGCAGACTATATTTGCTAGCGGGTACAAACACACGCACACGGATGCAAAGATAGATAAATATACAAAGATATACCTGTTAAAAATCCCTCATCATACTCGAGGAAGACCCTCCTGTTCAACAGAAACTTATTGCCAGAATACCAGGAGATGGACAAGTGCCAGCTTCTTCTCTTGACAGGGAAATTGCTACACTTCCTTCATTATTTTCAAAGGTAGCTTCTGGTTTAAAAAGAAAAAAGTGGTTGAGTGATTTGGGCATCTATGACATCTCAGGACTTGTAGCTGTGCTCGTTCAAGGTAAAGATTTTAGGGAAATTCCTTGGCTTTAGCCTTCTTACCCGGAGCCATAAACTGGCCCAAATGACAGCTTCTTGGAAGCAGAATATAAGATGGATTTCTTGGAACACACAATGAAGTGCTAGCCCTCTTGTAGGCAGAAGAGCAGCAAATGGGATTTAAATACCTCATGTCGTTAAATGTAAACGGTAGGAAGAGAAGAATGGGTCTTCTAGAGAGAGGGATACTTTGCTTGCAGTATGGGTTTGAAGGTGCTGTGCTGTACAGCGTGACACCAGCACAGCCACGCTGAAGGCAAAAGAGGACGTCCTGTAAAAGAGGGACAGACGTGGCTCTGCTCGCTCTTTCAGGTACCCGTGGGTAAACCCACAGACAGCTCCCGTAAAGAGCCCCTTGGAGCAGCAAGGTTGAGCAGCAGCCCCATCAGGTGAGGTGGGGAAGGGTGTGGGCTGGGACGCTGGACAAAACCAGGGCTGTCAATGAGAAACTGGGAGCTTTGACCTTGGGAACTGCGCTATGGCTGAGTAGAGGTGAGGAAGGGTGGAGGCCGTGCAAAAGTGCGTGGGGTTTTTGTGTGTGCTGATGATTTTGTCTGTTCCTGACAGCTGGGTGCAGAGCTTCGGTCCTGATGGCCTCGCCACTCTGCTGGAGATCTGAAAAGGCTCCAGGAGGAAAAGGTGCTGCAGGGTGAGCAGCTGATCGCGTGGGCATCATTGCTGAGTGTCTGTCATAGTGTCCAGAAAGCCACAAGGCTCGTTGCTGCTCCACGCTCTTCCTGGCTCTCCTGGCGCAGCCCCACAGACATGGAGCTCTGCGTCCATCTGTGTTTCAAGTGTTCTTAACCTTCCTGTGTTCTTCCTCTTCCTACTGAGTTTGAATTTGACTGGTATAATCATACCGAACATACTGCAATAACTGACCAACAGATAGTATTTGCAGTTTGCCCCGTGGCTCCTCAGGACTGGTTACTCCTGGGGTCAGGCCAAGAACTGTAGCACCTGGAGAAACTGGTTCAGCCCTGGGCTTTTTCACGGTCCAATGGCAACCCCTTTCCTCTCCACGTGATTGTTCTCCCAGTGTGTCCAGCGGGGTGGCCATCCTGGTCCCAGGGTGTAAGGAGAATGGATGACGGCTACCTCAGTGATGCTCACCATGACACAGTGGTGAGGCTGGGGAAGACTGGTCCCTGGTGACCGCAGACATTTTCAAACGCAGGATTAGTACTGTGTCTGTATGTGGTCTGGTTGTGTGAGGAGGGAACAAAATACCAGCTCAGGGTGGTATGGCCAGGGCGGGAGGGAAGAAGAAAGAGGATCAGGGCAGGTTGCTCACGATGCGATGAGGCAGTGGTTTGCTTGGGGGCTTAAAGATCTCTCCTGAGATGGAGATGGTGGGAGGAGGTGTTTGGGATTGAGCTGAGGGATTCTTGTGAGTAGGGGGGGCGATTGATAGCAGTGTGAATATTGGCTGTATTGGAATTCAGTCTGGTGGTTTCCTGCATAAACAACCTATCGTACCGTCTTTTGAAAGTCCATTAAGGTGGAATCTTGGTGTGATTGTGGGTGCTGAGGGCCTCATCATCGCCTTACCTAAGAGCTCTGGAGGAAAGAGAGGAGGTGTCTTGTTCCATAAGTTTGTCAGCTCGCTGATTTTCTTCCTCGCAGGTCACATAGTACATGATGCAGACTAGAGACCATCCAATGCCTGAAGGCTTTATGCACAAGCAGGTAAGAGCCTTGTGCAGTGTGTAGAGACAACCTCACACAGCCACAGCTCCCGCTGCACGGTGTCTGCCCAGTTATCTCAGAGCAGTTGCTGGAATGGGCAGGGAAAATAGTGCTGGAAGTTTCCTGCTCTTTAGTAAATCCTTGATATCGTCCCGTTGCTTGTTTTGCTTTTTCTCCTACTGTACATTTCCTGGTACCATCACCATCACATACTTTCCTGGGACTTACAAAACACTTTCCGTGTATTTGTACAGGCCTGTGGGACTTTGGCTGCTCTGCCCTCTTTTGTGGCTTTCTCTGCTCCTCTCTGATTATGCCTCTTAACTTACGTATGAGGGCTTGATGCCCTTCAGTATTTCTTCCCATTTGTCTTTCTCTGTATCTGTGGGTTTCTAAAATTTTTATTATTTGACACTCCTGTGCAGTGGACACCTGTTTTCCCTTTCCCGTGAATGAGCTGGGGCGCTTCCTTGTCCCTCTGTGTGCTCTTCCCCGCTCTCCTTGGGTAAACGGAGAGTCTCTGTTTCCTCCCAAGTCCACATGTTCCTTTGAGGCTTCTTAAGTTTCCCTGAAAGGCTTTCTCTTGCTGGCAGCGTGTGGTTTGAGATGCATCGCTCCCTTCCTTGTCACTCCTCTGTGCCCTGTCCGAAACAAGGGTAACACAGGGGTTTGGACAAGGTTTTGGAACAAGTGTTTTCTCATGGTTATTCCTCAGAGCATTGTCAATCACGAGGCATTCCCATCTCACTCTTCTTTAGAGCTGGCTTAGTCTCGGACATGAATTCCAGCTTTCCTTTCTTTTCAGTTTGGAATCAAACACCGCTGGGTACAAAAGAGGGGGTGCTGCTCCTGGCGAGAGCTGTTGATATCAAAGTCCCTTGTCTGATGATCGATGCAGTGAAGGTTCTGTGTACCCTCTGCCTCAACGCGAAGGCGTGGACGTGGTGACAGAAATCCTGCCTTTTGCTGCTCTTGAGCTTTCGACTGGCCTCTCTGTGGAGTCTCTCTTCTGCCTCTGGCTCTTCTCTTCATTTTGTAATTGGTCTGCACGTGCGCCCTCCTGCCCTGGCTTGTGGGTAGCTGCTGATCCTCTCTCAGTGCAGCTGTGAGCAGGTGCTGGAGACTTTTGCTGGAAGAGCAGAAACAGATGGGGTGGAGCGATTCAAACCCCTCTTGGCTGGCCTGGGGAGCGGAACGTCGGTGGCGCTGAAGGTACGTAGTTCCTCAGGTTTGTGTGGACATGGCACTTGAAATCTTACTCAGGAGCTGGAGAGCTTGAAGTGGGATGAGGTTGGTGTGGCTGAAATGCCTTTGGCTTTACTGCTTTTTTTCTGCTGTGTTATCTTCTGGCCTCCTAATAAGTCCTGAACCAGTGACTTCCAGTCCATGCTCAGAAGTTTTCTCTTTTGTGTGTGTGTGTGGTTTTTTTCAGGTGGCCTGTATGCAGCCGATCAGTGCCATGATCCGTCCTGCTTCTGAGCTTGACTTGGGAGTTCAGATACGTAGCGAGTTGTCTGTGTACTCCATGTACCTCATCTTGAATTCAGAAAGCAGCGCCACCCTTTTCATGAAAAGAAAAAAAAAGAAAAAAGAAAAAAGAAAGGTGGTGCTTTCCAAGGACTAAAATTTACTTAGTTTTAGTGAGTAGGTAGGTGAATAGAGCACATACACTCCTTACCTGGTGTCCAGCTATTAATGCGAGGGGGTATTACGATGAGAACCTGCTAGATAATTATACCCTGGTTTTTTGCATTTTTACCATCTTTCAAGAAAAAAACTACCAAAGGTAGTAATAGTAATAACGGGTAATAGGTAATAGTAATAACGGGTAATAGTAATAGTAATAACGGGTACTTGCCCGTTATTGCTCATGTAATCTGTGGCAGAGCTAGGACTTGGAGTGAGATTACCATGCTTAGTCTTACCATTCTAGAGTATTTAAAACATTTCCTTGAAACACTGTCCCAAAATCACAAGACCTGACTTCTGAAATAGCCGTTTTCCTAGGAGCTGCATCTGCGCTAAGCCAGATGAGAGAGTCTTGCCTGCTGTTAGTCACTGAGGCTGATGACAGGTCACCCAGCAGTTCTGGCAAGGACAGAACAAGATGGATACGTATGTTCCTCTGTGCCACTTGTAAATTCCATCATGTCTTGCGTAAATTGGTCTCCAGGTTTTGCAGGTTGTAGGTTTGGTAGGATCGATTGGTGCTTAAATGTGATGGTAATAGCAAAACCTGTAGGCATCCATGTAGGGCATTTTGGATTTCATAGAATCTGCAAGGATATTTGAAGAGTTTAATGTTATGTTGAGGTACTGTAGTTACAGCGTTATCAGAAGAAAGTCTTGGCAAAGAAGATGAAGATGGCAAAGATACTCAAAAGCGTTATAACCTTTGACAGTGGAAACAAGTCATTTACAGTTTATATGAACAGTCTACTATTCTTTTCAAAAATTTACAGAGAACGTTTTGCTGTTTCCTTATCAGAACTTAGTGATAGTAAATTAAAGCTCTCCACTGAGATGTAAAAAAAGGAGTCATGTATCCTGCAAAGAAGAGTAATTGCACGGACTTGATAGTCTTACTCTTTTCAGTTCTCCTGAAAAGGCAGGTGTGTGCTTCCTCACCTGTGCTGTACATGAGAAAAAAAAACCACCCTTGAAACCTCCTCTGAAATTAAAGGTGGGTGAGACACATCACATTTTCCGCCTTTTCCACTATCCTGCTTTCTCTTGAACTTGTTTGTATCGGTATCAAATATTCTTTGCTTTCCCTGGAGCCAAGACAACTTAAGATTTTGGTTTTGTTTTCAGCCCGGCAGTCTCCTGTCAGAGAGAGGTGTCCATGCAGAAGTGCTCGGTCACAGAGCACTGGCTCCTTGCTGCAGGAGGACTAAGAGGTGGGTGCGTAGTTAGTGATGCTTCTCATCCATGCTTTGGAGGGTTTTCTGGTTGCTGGTCATTACAGAATTACAGTATACAGATAATATACAGCTAATTCCTGCGGTAGTCTGAGGGTATAAGGGAAAGCATACAGTTTCTTTTCTGAAAACTGAAGGTAATTCAGTTAGAGGGAGAGCCTGTTTGGAAGTTTCAGTAGTTTGGGGGCAGAGGCCAGTTGGGGGCTGGGGCCCTCGGGGGTGGGGGCTGTTTCTGCCCCGTGCCCTTGGCCTGGCGCTCACAGCTGGGAACGGGCTTTCCAGAATCCTGCTGGAAGGAGCCAGATGTGGGAGCTGTGGCCGAGCTGGGGGACAGGGAGCACCCCTGGACCAGCCTCAGGACCTGCGGCACACCTGCCTTCAAATCAGCTCTCCCAGCAGGACGTTGCCCAGGAGCAACTTTGAGTTTTGCTCTTCTCCTTCAGGAGCCGTGTTCCACACCAAGCACACCCAGAGCTGCGCCTGTGCCAGGAGAAGACTTCACGCACAGCTGGGGCTGATGGTGACAGTTCCCACCAGATGTGCATGTCAGAGAGATGCAGGTAAGATGCCATGGAGGAGACACTGACTGATTGCCCCTTCTCTTGCAGGAGCAGGGTTTAAGAGCAGGAGGGAGCCAGGGTACAAGGGCCTCCGAGGTCAAAAAATGCATCAAACAGCCAGAGCACGAAGCAGAGGGAGAAGAGAAATAGGTGCAGGTCACGTGGCTGGGACAGTGCTTGCAAGGTAACATCTGCCACAGAAGCACAATAACAGTAAAAGGCCTTGGGAGGTCATGGAGTGACTGAGGAAAGTGCCTGGCAGAGAGAAGAGCCCGGAGAGAGAGGAGACAAGGTAGAGATGGAGGTGACAAAGATGGCATGTGGAAAGTGAGGGTGCAGGTCCTTGTGAAGACACTGGTGGCTGAGCAGCTGACGGGGAAGGAGCAGGAACCTGGCTTCTGCTGCAGGTACTTGTGGTGTCACTTGCTGCTGAGCAATGGATAGGGTAGGAGTTTTTAAATTACTTGTGCAGATGCGGGTGATATCACTTGTGACTGAGTAGCAGCTGGATAGGAAAAGACGCATGGCCTGCTTAGGTGCCTGTGATGTCATTCGTGGCAGGAACTAGCCCGTTGCTTTTTCAGGTGCTTGTCATGTTCCTGGTGGCTGAGTAGCTGGAGAAGACAACATGAATCACACAAAGGCGACCCGAGCCTCTAATCGAGCAGCGCTGAAGATGCTCTGTTCCCGGTCATTTTTTTTCCCTGAGATCTCTGCGTGCTAATTTAATATGCTCAGTAGGTGTAGAAAGCTTCCACCCTTCTGGATCACACGGGTGCTTTCATAAAGGAAGTCTTGAGTTAAAAAATTTCAAAAAAACCCCAAACCCGTCTGTTCTTTCTCACATGGTCAAACTCTCTACAGAAATCAGAAGCACCACTTAGGACTGGGTTTGGTTATGATGCAATTTTATTGTTTCGATCCTAAACGTCAAGTTTGATGATTAGCATTCTTATGATAATGTTTGTCTGCGGCCTTTGATGGTAAATTGCAGGTTGTGATGGCAAGCTCCGTCACAAGTACTGAACGCTTCTGTCCATAAGCCATGCACCTGAAACACGTGGCAAAGAGTGAGGCAACATTTGCTGGTGATGCTGCAAATGCTTACTTTTTAGTCCTCCTCTCCGGAGTTCTCTCTGGATTTCTTTTTCTTCTTCACTTTCTTGCATTTCTTTTTCAATTCTGCATCACCAGAATGCTCGCTTCTGCCTTTCACCGCTTTCTTTTGGGTGCACTTTCATCCCCCTCTGCACAGGCGTGTTTCCTCTTTCTGCACGTTTCTTTTCCGTGTGCCTGGCCAGAGCCTGCAGGCTCTGGGTGAACCGGCACTGGTGGGAGCGCACGCTGTCCAAGTGAGTATTTCCCCGGCTGCTGCTCACCTACCGAGCCAGGCTGCGTGTCTGCTCTGTGGCCGCTCAAGCCGTGCACGCTTTCCCCTCTGGAGCTTCTGCCATTCACGGGGGCTGTTTCTCTCCCTGTGGGAAGAGCTGCACAGGTTCCCACTGCCAGGCGCCGGCTGACGGTGAGCGCGCTTCTGCGTTTCTGCGTGGCGAGTGCGCCTCGGGCTGGGAGGCGACAGTCTGGTTGGCTTCTGTTCAGCTTCCCCCCCTGCTCAGAGTCAGAGCGCGCTCTCTTCCTGCCGCAGCGCTGAGGGGGAGTTCCTGCAGAGTCCCGTGCTTGTCTCTTCCTTTGGGTCCTCTGCATATTTTCTCCACCTTCTTGATTCCTCAGTCCCACGGTGACGCCAGAAAATGGACTCTTCTGCACTTGGTCCAGCTTTGCCCCACAAGTGCTCTTTGTCTCTTGGCATTCAGCACCTGCTCCAGGGCTCAGATCACGGTGCCTGGAGAAACAACAGCGATCTTAGTCTAGGGTTGTTCTTGCAGCCTCCTCGTGCCTTCAGTCTCATCCTTTCATTGTCTGGCAGCACTTGGTGTGACACGCAGAAGCCTGAACCAGCACTAGAAGCTGGAAATGAGATCACGGTCTTCCAGCCACGTCTGTCCCTTTCAGAGCAGTAACTCATCTTTATACCCTCTCGGACCTCCATTTCGCCTCTTTTCGCAGCTAGCCAGTCTCAGAGAGCAGACAGCCAGCAACTTACACCAGCGCAAGAGTTTAGTGCCAGACAAGGAGGGAGAAGAAAGGAGCGGGCAAACTGCAGAACAGACAGAACTTAACTAGACAAACAGTCATTCTCTCCTAGGACAGAAAGCAAAACCCACCACAGGAGAACACCACCACCACGATCAGTAACAGGAGAGGGAGTGTATTCGGAACACCCTTCCACACTTGTTATTACCTGGCATAGAAGAGTAAATATGGACGCTGGCGGAGAACCGTCTTGATGTCACAAAGACCTACAGAGTCATCATTCATCTTGTACCACCGTCCGTCGCCGGCCTGCAAAGAAAGGCAACGCTATCTTTAGATGAACTGCAGGATTTTTAACACAAAAACACAGAGAGAACACCACTGAAGGACACCATGCGCCAACGCAAATCGCAGAGTTGACTTTTACCTTCACGAAGCAGTAATAGTGTCCTGCCTGACAGCTGGAACCTTCATGCACCAGGACAGCATACAAGGAGTAGAGGAGTGGTTCTCCAGCCGCTTGAGACATGTATGCACCAAGGTCCAAATATTCCGGATACTGCACAAGCTAAAGAGAGACCGAGAAGACTAAAAGTTATCCTGAGAGTCTTTAGGAAGCAGCCTGAGAAAACCTTGCCACCAAACACAGGCTAGAGGTATAGAAATAGATCTTCTCGGTTCATCAAAAAAAGGCGTTGCCATTTCGTCATTGAAGTGGCAGAAAACTGTTCTCGGCCAAACCAGCTCTTTACGAGCACAGCGGAGTGCTTATCTTCGCATTGGAACTTTCCTCTTACCACAAGGGAAAGAGCAAGGCACAGCTACCAGAGCTATTGCATTGATTTTTCTTAGGCAGCTGCACTCGATAGCCATCGTGTGCAGACGTTAACAACTTCCAAAAAAGGGTTCTCCTTCGGGAAAGGTCTCCTTCCAAGCAGACAAAGTTGCAGTGCACTTGTATACATACCTTGCTAATCTTTCTGCCAGAGAAAGGATCGAATCTCTTCAAGCACACTGTCAGGACATTGGAGGAGCGATGTATCGCAAGCCTCTTGGACGCAGTGGCCAGCTGTTCACACCTTGAAAACAAGCACAGACCCAACTGTTGCAACCAATCTTCTCCCCGCTTCACCCCCCATCCACGTATGGTTGCGTAAAGGCTTGTTTTGCCCAACTATCGTATGCGCAGGTTTGCATTTCAGACCCCTTAAGTCCGTACGCTCTCACGGAAGGTAGCTTCGGTCTAGGGTGGCTCACTTTGGAGAGCAGCAGTCTACAGTCTTTACAAGAACTAGGAACGACACTGTTCAGAGAGCCGGCAGAGGCTGCTATTGCTCCGAGGACTGCGGTCTCCTGGACAGAGACGCAAGCATCCAAAAAGCCTTGGAAATGAAACTGTTGATTGCTTTCTCGAGGCAGCTGCTGTTGCCAAATCACTGTCCAGAGCTCTTCCTCGCTTCAGCTCACCACTGCGTATGGGACGTGTCTTCTCCCTTCTGGCCATGGGGGTAGTTCAGCGGGCAACTTCATAGCTAGGAAGGTTGACCACCTCCAGGGCAGACAATGCCAGGAAGAAAATTCTCATCAAAGCTTTCCAAATATCCAGGCAGAAGGGAAAAAAATTACCCGTGTTAGAAACAAGTGCATTATTTTCCAAGTTCCGGATGACTCGGGTGGATTAGTTGTATGGGAAAGAAAAAAAAAGAAAAAACCCAGGCTGTCTCATGACTGTGTTTCTCAATTAAGTCAAAATGTAACTAGGGCTCCCGGACATGCAATACCGTAACCCAGTATCTACTATGAAGATGTCTTTAGTAATAATCTTACTTGCTACATTTATAGCCATTTTCACCATCCAACTGCTCAGGTTTGAAAAAGTCTTCCAGAGCTTCAGTGACAGATGAGGCTGCCTGGATGAGAAAGAAAGGAGAGCGCTAAGCTCCTGGAAACCCAAAATCCCAAGAAATAGCTACCCGTGTGGTGCCAGCATTATCCCAAGAAAGAGCTACCCCTGGGCGGTACCAGAGTTGCCTGTGGTACGCATGGTCAAAAATAGCAAAAGCAATCAAAGCCATCCGAGCAGCAATCAGAGGCGAATTGAGGTAGTCCAAAGCAGGGTGGTATGGCAGTGTCACCAGGGCTGTAGATGCCATCCTTACTCTCTGCCCAGCTGACACCCAGCACGGGGAGGCCGTTTACAGGACTTCCACCGAAGGAGCACAGAAGCCCGGTTCCCTCCCCATCCAGCACCAAGCTCTTGCGTGGTAACAGCCCACAGTTTTAAATCAACGGAGCTTACTGGAGATAAACTAGGCCCCCTGCAGGGGTCTTGAAACATTGTGCACCACAATTTCAAACCATCTTACCTTGATATCCAAAGGAATATCAAGGAATGCTTCGTAGGTGTCGGAAACGGCTTTGCAGCTCAAGCACGTTACTGGAAGGCAAAGAGAAATGCTTCTCAGGTTGGGAAGGAGACTAACTCTGCCCGTTTCAACAACCAACACATACTACTTTAGAGGCACTGGACATACTGCTGCATACTAGAAACTAGAAGTTTGTTTACCACAAAGAGAGAAGGAGCCAGAGATCATTCTAAGGACGGTAATATTTTTAAAAAGTACCTCTGGATCTCAGAAAGCCCCCAAATATTTGATGGACGATGGTAGTTTCTTGCGAAGAGATGCCCAAGCTGGAAACAAATCGTAAGGCAGAGAGTTATCTCCTCCAAGAGTTTTGCTTTGTGTGAAAACTCTGGGCATAGGGTTTCCTTGATGGGAGAACATCAAGGAGTCCAGAGGGCTCAGGAACACTGCAAAGGTAATTTGCTTGTGCTTACTCGCTGCTTCCACTCGGACGAGCTCTCTGCATGGCATTGATAGTGTAGCTTAAGAACTCGTGGGCATCTTCCTGCATGCCAGGCTGGAAATGTTCTCCTATTCCTAAGACAGAAGTTGTTAATAGTTCTCTCTGACAAGAAGGGAAGAAACGTGTAAAAGCACCTGAAATGACTTACTTCTGAGGACCCGGATGACAGCCTTAGGTTGGATGGCACTGGCTGAAGAATGCAGGACCTCGTTAACGTGCGCTTCCATTATGCACATCATGCAGAAGCCTTGCTGACGACCTGAAGAGGGAGGGAGGGAAGCAAGTTTCTCAGGTTAGCAAAGTACCATAGCAACGGCAAACCTAACGGAGATCTTGAAGTTATAAGAACAGTCTCCACTCTTCTGCCAAGGTGCCAATGTGCCAACAAGCCCGGGACATTTTAGTGCATAGGAAACTGTCTTCAGAGAGATGCTTAACTGACAGAAGTTTTCTGTGCAATAAGCAAAGAGAGTTTAACGTGCAGGAAAAGGGCCCGAGACCCGGGACTAGAAAGCGGTGCCTTTCTGAAGATGAACACACCTAGGTAGGACAAGAGGCTTCTAGCTTGAGAGTTCAAAGAACACCAACTCGGGGGGCTGACAAAGAAGGGATGCTTTTCTCCTAAATCAAATTCGAGATTCTGGGAATCCTTGGGAAGTGCCCGACAAATTTACAAGGAGAAGTTCATAAAAGTACTCACACGACTGGCCGTGCGCACGAGAGAGCAGGTAGTTGGCCAGAGGGGGAGTGTACGTCAGGCACTGCAGGACGGAGTTGAGGAAGCAGGTATTGCCCAGGTTATGGAGTCCTGCTCCAGCTCTCTGTCTTTGCTGCCACTCCATGCAAATCTTCTCCGGGGGACAGAGGATCCTTTGTGGCGGAGCCATTCCCTCGGCAATGACTGCAGGGAAATGACATTTGAAAAGAGATGAGATGATATTGTTGCCTGAAAGCCTATTTGAAAAGTCGAGTTCTGTACAGGAGCACCCAGGACAACCAGCTCTAACCTCCAACACAGAAACATCGGGGGAAGCCTAACACTGCCATCGCAAGAAACAGTTTTGGAAAATAGTCTGTTCCCCTGCTTACTTTGCTGAAAGTCCAACAAACCCACACTCTGATTTCTGTGCCTCAGGCTACCTTCCTTTCCCTCTAGAGTCTTGAATTGGATTATCAGGGCAAGTCTTCCCTTTTCCTGATTGTAACTTGATGAAAACAAGCAAGTCCCTAGCACAGAAAGTAACCCCACTGATGTCAGATCTTTCTACGAGCAATGCCATCTTTCAAAGTCTTGCACATAGTGGCAGAGGAGTGACAAAATGCATTTTCCTGTGTCGAATTGAAAACGCCTGGGTAAGTCTGGCTGCTCTCAGGAAACACCCCAGAATTCACTCTAGGTTGTCAGCACATCCACGTTCAGGGATGGAGCACCAGCCACGTCCGTTGCCTTTAGGGATTCACAAAGTCCAAGCCTGCTGGTGAAGCCGTTACTCACGGGAGTCATTCCCCATTGCAGCCATCGCTCCTCTCAGGAACAGAGGGGAAAGTTTGGGATGACAAAGGATGTCAGGACGCGCTCCAGAAAGAGACGATCAGCGCCAATCCCGTCACCTGATGGCAAAGAAATAATTGTAGCTCAATAAAACGATTAAAACCCCCCCCAAGCACAACCTGCACAACAGCATCCGCTATCCAAAGTGTTCCAGTGGTACCTGTAACTGCTGCAGAGCTGCAGGCTGATGGCCCTACTGACCCTGTCACAGGACTCCAGTTGACAGCAATTACCAAGGCCCTTTTGAAAGACTGCGTTGCATGTCACCTTCTCTGAGGAGGAGCTGCCGCTTACCTGTGGCTAGCGTTAGCAGCAGAGCCCTCTGGCTCGCCAGCCCACGCTTGCCCACCTTGTATGCAGGAGTGACTGGCTTTCAGCCGCTGCTTTAACGGCTGCCTTTGCCGTGCTCCTTTTCTGTCTCCCTTCCTACCGCATCAGTCAGGGTGGGCTTCTTGTCATTCTAGGCTGAGCCCAACGCCTCAGACTGCCCTGCCACCCCCCTACTTCCCTGTCCTAGGATATGGCAAAGAACTAAGAATTAGCAAGTAGAAACTCTGCCCATAGCCCTGGCCAGCCTATAAAGGTGTAATAGCTAAGCCTAGAGCTCGGAAGGTATAGACAAGCCGATACTTTTATCCCGTATCTACCTACTCTATGATCTGTCCTGAAAGTCAAATCATAATCACCTTTGAAAGAGGATGGGAGTTGCAGAGAAGCGGGCAGTAAACGATAAATGGTTGGAAAGAAGTAGGCACGCAAGTAGCAAAGGAAGGAGCCGAGTTATCCCGAAGGCCAGCTCAGCCCAACTAGCTTTCGCTGACCCGCTCCTCAGGATACCAAGCCCTGGCCAGGTGAGCTCACAAGCGCCGGGCGGGTGCCGCATGACTGCCCCTTTGTGACATGGGGCCGCACGGGGACGTGTCCCCTTGAGCCACGTGACCACGCAGCTGCCGCAGCCCGGGCAGCTCCGGCAGCCAGCAGCCGCTGGGCTTCCCCACACGCTGCCGGCGAAGGGCCGTACGTCCGCTGGCAGAGCTCCCGCCTCTTCCCTGAGCCGCACCAGCCGGATGAATAAAAACCTGCCCCGGGCTGTAAGCGTGCCTGTTCACAGCTTTGGCTGGAACATTCGGGTTGCTGAGGGTTTCTTTTCCACTCTTCCCAGGTACAGGAACTGTGTCCGTGAGACTCATGTAGCAAAGCACCTGATCGCTTACAGCTTCATTTCCAATAAATTTTATCTGCCCCCCAAGATTCAACCACAGGCTGACTCTGAACTAGAGCTACCAAAGAAGCACCTTCAGCAACCGTGCTGGGTGGACCTTGGCTGGCTGCCAGGCCCCCACCCAGCCGCTCTCTCACCCTGGAGCTCTGAAAAGCGTTTGGGGGTGCCTTTTTAGCATCTGGTTTAGCCCCTTGTCTCGCCCGGAGGGCAGTGAGTATTGCTCCTGCCCCAACGAGGCAGCTGGTTGTAACTCCTGCCACGCTTGAACTGCTCGGTTTGGCCCTTGCCCCACTCGCGGCATCTGCTCTTCCCCAGTCCTGTTCAGGGCAGTTAGTTGTACTCCTGCTCAGCTCAGGGCAGTTAGTTTTGCCCCTGCTCCACTCGGGGAGGCTTTTCTCTTTTCATGTTTTGCTTGAGGCATCCAGTTTGGGCACAGCCTTGCTCGGGTGCCTTGCTTTCCTCATGTCCCTCTCGGGACGGCTGAGTTTTTCCCCTCTTTGCTTGCGGAGGCTCGTTTTGCCCCTTCCCCACACAGGGTACCTGGCTTTACTGTGGCCTTGCTCAGGTGGCCTTTTATGCCCCTGCCCAAATTGGGGTGGCTAGTTTTGCCCCGCCCTGTCTGGGCATTTGGTTTGTCCCTGTCCTGGTCAGGGCATCTCTTTGTGCCCCTGGCCCCCCATGGGGCATGTCATTCTGCCCCTGCCCCCGCCCCGCTTGGAGCAGATATTTTTGCCCTGCCCAGCTGGGGTCCCGGTTTGCCCCAGCCTCTGCCTGCCCCCCAGTCCCTCCTGCCCCGGCACCTCTCGTTTCCCTCCAGTCCCGGCTCGGGCGTTTCTCCTGACTAGGCGGTGTCCCGTCGGGGCAGGGGCCGGGGAGGCTGCGCCGTGGTCCCCTCCCAAGCACAACCCCGTACCTGGCTTTGGTCTGCGGTGGCACTGTGGCTGTGGGGCTGGCGGGGATGGGACGAGCGGCCGCCGGGCCCTGGGGGCTCCTTGTCCCTCAGTTTCGTTCCGGTGAAAGGCGGCCCCTCTGCAGGCAGGCAACTGCAGGCAGCTGTCTGCGTTTTCCGCAGGCGCTGCTGCCTGGGTCCTCGGAGGGCTTCATGGCCCAAAAGGTGCCAGCCCGAGTGCCAGGGGCTCCCTGGATGCGCAACACTTGCGCTCTTACCAGTCCCGCCAGTTACCAGTTTCCACCAATGGACTCTACACGTAGAGAGAAAAACTACCCCATGAATTACATATGCAAGTTCAACACGTGTTTTTAATTCTGGCTTTGGCTTTTCAGCCTGTTGGTACCAACTGAGTGTTGTTTTTCCAAGGCAATCCCAACAGCTGAACAGGGATTAAAGCTCTTCCTGGAGGGACCTGTGGGCAGGTGGGTGGGCCAGCAGAGCGGTCAGTGTCTCTCGAAGGTCTCTCTGAGCTCCTCCTGGCCAGAGGTGGCTCTGGGAGGAGGGACGAGATGGGCTGCTGGTGCCCATGTGCAGGGGCTTGTGATGTCAGTTACGACACAGTTCCTGACTGGGCAGGTGCAGGAACCTGGCCTGTGCAGGTGCCTGTGATGTCACTGGTGGCAGGAATGCTCATAGGGCATTGAACGGAAGCTGGCTTGTGCAGGGGCTTGTGATGTCAGTTACGACACCGTTCCTGACTGGGCAGGTGCCTGTGATGTCACTGGTGGCAGGAATGCTCATAGGGCATTGAACGGAAGCTGGCTTGTGCAGGGGCTTGTGATGTCAGTTACGACACAGTTTGTGACTGGGCAGGTGCCTGTGATGTCACTGGTGGCAGGAATGCTCATAGGGCATTGAACGGAAGCTGGCTTGTGCAGGGGCTTGTGATGTCACGCCTGGCACATTAGCTGATATTGCAGGAGCGGGAACCAGGCTTATGCTGCTGTTTGATGTCACTGGTGAACTGTGCATCTCACATGGCAAGTGCAGCAACATGGCTTGTGCAGCTGTTTATGTCACGCCTGGCTTAGTACCTGATAGGGCAGGTGCTGGAACCTGGCTCATGCAGGTGCTTCCGAGGTCATTTGTGGCACGGTTCCTGATTGGGCATGTGCAGGAACTAAGCTTGTGTAGGTGTTTATGTCAGCTGTGGCACAGTTCCTGATAGAGCAGGGGCAGGAAACGGCCTTGTGCAGGTGTTTATGTCACTGGTGGCTTAGAAGCTCATAGGACAGGCGCAGGAACCTGGCTTGTTCAGGTCTTATGTCACTGGTGGCGGGAATGCTGATAGGACATTGAGTGAATCCTGGTCCTGCACATGCTTATGATGTCACGGGTGGCTCAGTAGCTGATAGGGCAGGCGTGAGAACCTGGCTTGTGCAGGTCCTCTTTACTCTTTGCATCTCCAGTCTCTACGTAAATCATTCTAACTCGATTTTCCGTTGCATGTTTCTTCCATGCAGTAATTAGTAAGGTGAACCTTGCCATCAAACTTGCTGAACCTTGTCAGAGCACTGTTAAACTTTCTTAAATTCCATCGAACTTCCTGAACTCTGTCAAATTATTATTTTACCTCAGTAAAACATATCGCTGCTCCTCTCTTTGGGTGAGGTGCATTCCACTGCTTCGCAACAGTGCATGCTCCTGCCATAACAGTTACAGAGCCGCCAGTGAAATCACCAGCACTGGAACCCTGCAGGGGCCTGTGCCTGCCCTAACAGGTAGCCACCAGTGACATCCCAAGTAGCCGCATAAGCCCGGTGACTTCTCATACCCAATCAGCCACAGAGCCACCAGTGACATCACAAGCACCTACACAAACCAGGGTCCTCTTCCTGTCCTATCACCTACTAGGATCATGCAGCATCTCTAGCCCTATCACTTACTCAGCCACTCATGACCTCACAAACGCCTGCACGAGCCAGGTAACTCGTCATAGCCAGTCAGCTGCCCAGGCAAAGGGAACGTGAGAAGCAGATGCACAGCCCGGTGTCCTTTCATACCCAAACAGCTACTCAGCCGCGAGTTACCTCACAAGTGCCCGCACAAGCAAGGGGCCTGCTCCTGCCCTTTCACACACTCAGCCACCTATGACCTCACAAGCACCATCAAAAGCCAGCAGCCTGCTGCTGCCCTCTAAACTACCATTGCACCAGAGACGTCACAAGCCCCTGCACAAGCCAGGGGCCTGCGCCTGGTCTGAAACATCCTCACCACCGGTGACATCGCAAGCACCTGCACGAGCCAGGAGTCCTGTCATTCCCAATCGCATGCTCGGACAACAGTTACCTCAAAAGCACCTTCGCAAGCCAGGGGCCTGCTTCTGCCCTGCCACCTACTGGGTCACCAGTGACCTCACGTGCACCTGCAGAAGCCAGGGGCCTGCTCCTGCCTGTCACGAATGAGCGGTTTAGAGGCCGCTCAAGGAATCGCTGTCGAAGCTATCAGCAGAAAGTGATCTTAATAGAAATTGATAAAAGCATGACTTAGCAGAGTTCGACGGCAAGGTTCCCTCTGTCACTTACTCCACAGATGAAGCGCACAAAGGAAACGAGCATGGGAAGCTGAGAAGCCCTTGGCTAGTGTAAACACTACTTAGCAACAACTAAAACATCAGCGTGTTATCAACATTATTCTCATACTAAATCCAAAACACAGCACTATACCGGCTATTAGCCAGAAAATTACCTCTATCCCAGCCGAAAGCTGGGTATCGTGTTACAATTGAGTTGGGACGATTTATAGAGAGGCCAAGGACAGAAAGATTAAGGGAGACCCTCCCGTTGAGTCACGAGCTTCAGAGAAGACCCAGCTGGATCCAATCTTAGTCTCAGACTCGGACAATGGTTTATGTCTAAGGGACTATATGTGTTTAGCAGCAGTCTGAGGTTCATTCACGATCTTGAGATAAATCATAAGATTTTAGCAGACTATATTTGCTAGCGGGTACAAACACACGCACACGGATGCAAAGATAGATAAATATACAAAGATATACCTGTTAAAAATCCCTCATCATACTCGAGGAAGACCCTCCTGTTCAACAGAAACTTATTGCCAGAATACCAGGAGATGGACAAGTGCCAGCTTCTTCTCTTGACAGGGAAATTGCTACACTTCCTTCATTATTTTCAAAGGTAGCTTCTGGTTTAAAAAGAAAAAAGTGGTTGAGTGATTTGGGCATCTATGACATCTCAGGACTTGTAGCTGTGCTCGTTCAAGGTAAAGATTTTAGGGAAATTCCTTGGCTTTAGCCTTCTTACCCGGAGCCATAAACTGGCCCAAATGACAGCTTCTTGGAAGCAGAATATAAGATGGATTTCTTGGAACACACAATGAAGTGCTAGCCCTCTTGTAGGCAGAAGAGCAGCAAATGGGATTTAAATACCTCATGTCGTTAAATGTAAACGGTAGGAAGAGAAGAATGGGTCTTCTAGAGAGAGGGATACTTTGCTTGCAGTATGGGTTTGAAGGTGCTGTGCTGTACAGCGTGACACCAGCACAGCCACGCTGAAGGCAAAAGAGGACGTCCTGTAAAAGAGGGACAGACGTGGCTCTGCTCGCTCTTTCAGGTACCCGTGGGTAAACCCACAGACAGCTCCCGTAAAGAGCCCCTTGGAGCAGCAAGGTTGAGCAGCAGCCCCATCAGGTGAGGTGGGGAAGGGTGTGGGCTGGGACGCTGGACAAAACCAGGGCTGTCAATGAGAAACTGGGAGCTTTGACCTTGGGAACTGCGCTATGGCTGAGTAGAGGTGAGGAAGGGTGGAGGCCGTGCAAAAGTGCGTGGGGTTTTTGTGTGTGCTGATGATTTTGTCTGTTCCTGACAGCTGGGTGCAGAGCTTCGGTCCTGATGGCCTCGCCACTCTGCTGGAGACCTGAAAAGGCTCCAGGAGGAAAAGGTGCTGCAGGGTGAGCAGCTGATCGCGTGGGCATCATTGCTGAGTGTCTGTCATAGTGTCCAGAAAGCCACAAGGCTCGTTGCTGCTCCACGCTCTTCCTGGCTCTCCTGGCGCAGCCCCACAGACATGGAGCTCTGCGTCCATCTGGGTTTCAAGTGTTCTTAACCTTCCTGTGTTCTTCCTCTTCCTACTGAGTTTGAATTTGACGGGTATAATCATACCGAACATACTGCAATAACTGACCAACAGATAGTATTTGCAGTTTGCCCCGTGGCTCCTCAGGACTGGTTACTCCTGGGGTCAGGCCAAGAACTGTAGCGCCTGGAGAACCTGGTTTAGCCCTGGGCTTTTTCACGGTCCAATGGCAACCCCTTTCCTCTCCACGTGATTGTTCTCCCAGTGTGTCCAGCGGGGTGGCCATCCTGGTCCCAGGGTGTAAGGAGAATGGATGACGGCTACCTCAGTGATGCTCACCACGACACAGTGGTGAGGCTGGGGAAGACTGGTCCCTGGTGACCGCAGACATTTTCAAACGCAGGATTAGTACTGTGTCTGTATGTGGTCTGGTTGTGTGAGGGGGGAACAAAATACCAGCTCAGGGAGGTATGGCCAGGGCAGGAGGGAAGAAGAAAGAGGATCAGGGCAGGTTGCTCACGATGCGATGAGGCAGTGGTTTGCTTGGGGGCTTAAAGATCTCTCCTGAGATGGAGATGGTGGGAGGAGGTGTTTGGGATTGAGCTGAGGGATTCTTGTGAGTAGGGGGGGCGATTGATAGCAGTGTGAATATTGGCTGTATTGGAATTCAGTCTGGTGGTTTCCTGCATAAACAACCTATCGTACCGTCTTTTGAAAGTCCATTAAGGTGGAATCTTGGTGTGATTGTGGGTGCTGAGGGCCTCATCATCGCCTTACCTAAGAGCTCTGGAGGAAAGAGAGGAGGTGTCTTGTTCCATAAGTTTGTCAGCTCGCTGATTTTCTTCCTCGCAGGTCACATAGTACATGATGCAGACAAGAGACCATCCAGTGCCTGAAGGCTTTATGCACAAGCAGGTAAGAGCCTTGTGCAGTGTGTAGAGACAACCTCACACAGCCACAGCTCCCGCTGCACGGTGTCTGCCCAGTTATCTCAGAGCAGTTGCTGGAATGGGCAGGGAAAATAGTGCTGGAAGTTTCCTGCTCTTTAGTAAATCCTTGATATCGTCCCGTTGCTTGTTTTGCTTTTTCTCCTACTGTACATTTCCTGGTACCATCACCATCACATACTTTCCTGGGACTTACAAAACACTTTCCGTGTATTTGTACAGGCCTGTGGGACTTTGGCTGCTCTGCCCTCTTTTGTGGCTTTCTCTGCTCCTCTCTGATTATGCCTCTTAACTTACGTATGAGGGCTTGATGCCCTTCAGTATTTCTTCCCATTTGTCTTTCTCTGTATCTGTGGGTTTCTAAAATTTTTATTATTTGACACTCCTGTGCAGTGGACACCTGTTTTCCCTTTCCCGTGAATGAGCTGGGGCGCTTCCTTGTCCCTCTGTGTGCTCTTCCCCGCTCTCCTTGGGTAAACGGAGAGTCTCTGTTTCCTCCCAAGTCCACATGTTCCTTTGAGGCTTCTTAAGTTTCCCTGAAAGGCTTTCTCTTGCTGGCAGCGTGTGGTTTGAGATGCATCGCTCCCTTCCTTGTCACTCCTCTGTGCCCTGTCCGAAACAAGGGTAACACAGGGGTTTGGACAAGGTTTTGGAACAAGTGTTTTCTCATGGTTATTCCTCAGAGCATTGTCAATCACGAGGCATTCCCATCTCACTCTTCTTTAGAGCTGGCTTAGTCTCGGACATGAATTCCAGCTTTCCTTTCTTTTCAGTTTGGAATCAAACACCGCTGGGTACAAAAGAGGGGGTGCTGCTCCTGGCGAGAGCTGTTGATATCAAAGTCCCTTGTCTGATGATCGATGCAGTGAAGGTTCTGTGTACCCTCTGCCTCAACGCGAAGGCGTGGACGTGGTGACAGAAATCCTGCCTTTTGCTGCTCTTGAGCTTTCGACTGGCCTCTCTGTGGAGTCTCTCTTCTGCCTCTGGCTCTTCTCTTCATTTTGTAATTGGTCTGCACGTGCGCCCTCCTGCCCTGGCTTGTGGGTAGCTGCTGATCCTCTCTCATTGCAGCTGTGAGCAGGTGCTGGAGACTTTTGCTGGAAGAGCAGAAACAGATGGGGTGGAGCGATTCAAACCCCTCTTGGCTGGCCTGGGGAGCGGAACCTCGGTGGCGCTGAAGGTACCTAGTTCCTCAGGTTTGTGTGGACATGGCACTTGAAATCTTACTCAGGAGCTGGAGAGCTTGAAGTGGGATGAATTTGGTGTGGCTGAAATGCCTTTGGCTTTACTGCTTTTTTTCTGCTGTGTTATCTTCTGGCCTCCTAATAAGTCCTGAACCAGTGACTTCCAGTCCATGCTCAGAAGTTTTCTCTTTTGTGTGTGTGTGTGGTTTTTTTCAGGTGGCCTGTATGCAGCCGATCAGTGCCATGATCCGTCCTGCTTCTGAGCTTGACTTGGGAGTTCAGATACGTAGCGAGTTGTCTGTGTACTCCATGTACCTCATCTTGAATTCAGAAAGCAGCGCCACCCTTTTCATGAAAAGAAAAAAAAAGAAAAAAGAAAAAAGAAAGGTGGTGCTTTCCAAGGACTAAAATTTACTTAGTTTTAGTGAGTAGGTAGGTGAATAGAGCACATACACTCCTTACCTGGTGTCCAGCTATTAATGCGAGGGGGTATTACGATGAGAACCTGCTAGATAATTATACCCTGGTTTTTTGCATTTTTACCATCTTTCAAGAAAAAAACTACCAAAGGTAGTAATAGTAATAACGGGTAATAGGTAATAGTAATAACGGGTAATAGTAATAGTAATAACGGGTACTTGCCCGTTATTGCTCATGTAATCTGTGGCAGAGCTAGGACTTGGAGTGAGATTACCATGCTTAGTCTTACCATTCTAGAGTATTTAAAACATTTCCTTGAAACACTGTCCCAAAATCACAAGACCTGACTTCTGAAATAGCCGTTTTCCTAGGAGCTGCATCTGCGCTAAGCCAGATGAGAGAGTCTTGCCTGCTGTTAGTCACTGAGGCTGATGACAGGTCACCCAGCAGTTCTGGCAAGGACAGAACAAGATGGATACGTATGTTCCTCTGTGCCACTTGTAAATTCCATCATGTCTTGCGTAAATTGGTCTCCAGGTTTTGCAGGTTGTAGGTTTGGTAGGATCGATTGGTGCTTAAATGTGATGGTAATAGCAAAACCTGTAGGCATCCATGTAGGGCATTTTGGATTTCATAGAATCTGCAAGGATATTTGAAGAGTTTAATGTTATGTTGAGGTACTGTAGTTACAGCGTTATCAGAAGAAAGTCTTGGCAAAGAAGATGAAGATGGCAAAGATACTCAAAAGCGTTATAACCTTTGACAGTGGAAACAAGTCATTTACAGTTTATATGAACAGTCTACTATTCTTTTCAAAAATTTACAGAGAACGTTTTGCTGTTTCCTTATCAGAACTTAGTGATAGTAAATTAAAGCTCTCCACTGAGATGTAAAAAAAGGAGTCATGTATCCTGCAAAGAAGAGTAATTGCACGGACTTGATAGTCTTACTCTTTTCAGTTCTCCTGAAAAGGCAGGTGTGTGCTTCCTCACCTGTGCTGTACATGAGAAAAAAAAACCACCCTTGAAACCTCCTCTGAAATTAAAGGTGGGTGAGACACATCACATTTTCCGCCTTTTCCACTATCCTGCTTTCTCTTGAACTTGTTTGTATCGGTATCAAATATTCTTTGCTTTCCCTGGAGCCAAGACAACTTAAGATTTTGGTTTTGTTTTCAGCCCGGCAGTCTCCTGTCAGAGAGAGGTGTCCATGCAGAAGTGCTCGGTCACAGAGCACTGGCTCCTTGCTGCAGGAGGACTAAGAGGTGGGTGCGTAGTTAGTGATGCTTCTCATCCATGCTTTGGAGGGTTTTCTGGTTGCTGGTCATTACAGAATTACAGTATACAGATAATATACAGCTAATTCCTGCGGTAGTCTGAGGGTATAAGGGAAAGCATACAGTTTCTTTTCTGAAAACTGAAGGTAATTCAGTTAGAGGGAGAGCCTGTTTGGAAGTTTCAGTAGTTTGGGGGCAGAGGCCAGTTGGGGGCTGGGGCCCTCGGGGGTGGGGGCTGTTTCTGCCCCGTGCCCTTGGCCTGGCGCTCACAGCTGGGAACGGGCTTTCCAGAATCCTGCTGGAAGGAGCCAGATGTGGGAGCTGTGGCCGAGCTGGGGGACAGGGAGCACCCCTGGACCAGCCTCAGGACCTGCGGCACACCTGCCTTCAAATCAGCTCTCCCAGCAGGACGTTGCCCAGGAGCAACTTTGAGTTTTGCTCTTCTCCTTCAGGAGCCGTGTTCCACACCAAGCACACCCAGAGCTGTGCCTGTGCCAGGAGAAGACTTCACGCACAGCTGGGGCTGATGGTGACAGTTCCCACCAGATGTGCATGTCAGAGAGATGCAGGTAAGATGCCATGGAGGAGACACTGACTGATTGCCCCTTCTCTTGCAGGAGCAGGGTTTAAGAGCAGGAGGGAGCCAGGGTACAAGGGCCTAGGAGGTCAAAAAATGCATCAAACAGCCAGAGCACGAAGCAGAGGGAGAAGAGAAATAGGTTCAGGTCACGTGGCTGGGACAGTGCTTGCAAGGTAACATCTGCCACAGAAGCACAATAACAGTAAAAGGCCTTGGGAGGTCATGGAGTGACTGAGGAAAGTGCCTGGCAGAGAGAAGAGCCCGGAGAGAGAGGAGACAAGGTAGAGATGGAGGTGACAAAGATGGCATGTGGAAAGTGAGGGTGCAGGTCCTTGTGAAGACACTGGTGGCTGAGCAGCTGACGGGGAAGGAGCAGGAACCTGGCTTCTGCTGCAGGTACTTGTGGTGTCACTTGCTGCTGAGCAATGGATAGGGTAGGAGTTTTTAAATTACTTGTGCAGATGCGGGTGATATCACTTGTGACTGAGTAGCAGCTGGATAGGAAAAGACGCATGGCCTGCTTAGGTGCCTGTGATGTCATTCGTGGCAGGAACTAGCCCGTTGCTTTTTCAGGTGCTTGTCATGTTCCTGGTGGCTGAGTAGCTGGAGAAGACAACATGAATCACACAAAGGCGACCCGAGCCTCTAATCGAGCAGCGCTGAAGATGCTCTGTTCCCGGTCATTTTTTTTCCCTGAGATCTCTGCGTGCTAATTTAATATGCTCAGTAGGTGTAGAAAGCTTCCACCCTTCTGGATCACACGGGTGCTTTCATAAAGGAAGTCTTGAGTTAAAAAATTTCAAAAAAACCCCAAACCCGTCTGTTCTTTCTCACATGGTCAAACTCTCTACAGAAATCAGAAGCACCACTTAGGACTGGGTTTGGTTATGATGCAATTTTATTGTTTCGATCCTAAACGTCAAGTTTGATGATTAGCATTCTTATGATAATGTTTGTCTGCGGCCTTTGATGGTAAATTGCAGGTTGTGATGGCAAGCTCCGTCACAAGTACTGAACGCTTCTGTCCATAAGCCATGCACCTGAAACACGTGGCAAAGAGTGAGGCAACATTTGCTGGTGATGCTGCAAATGCTTACTTTTTAGTCCTCCTCTCCGGAGTTCTCTCTGGATTTCTTTTTCTTCTTCACTTTCTTGCATTTCTTTTTCAATTCTGCATCACCAGAATGCTCGCTTCTGCCTTTCACCGCTTTCTTTTGGGTGCACTTTCATCCCCCTCTGCACAGGCGTGTTTCCTCTTTCTGCACGTTTCTTTTCCGTGTGCCTGGCCAGAGCCTGCAGGCTCTGGGTGAACCGGCACTGGTGGGAGCGCACGTTGTCCAAGTGAGTATTTCCCCGGCTGCTGCTCACCTACCGAGCCAGGCTGCGTGTCTGCTCTGTGGCCGCTCAAGCCGTGCACGCTTTCCCCTCTGGAGCTTCTGCCATTCACGGGGGCTGTTTCTCTCCCTGTGGGAAGAGCTGCACAGGTTCCCACTGCCAGGCGCCGGCTGACGGTGAGCGCGCTTCTGCGTTTCTGCGTGGCGAGTGCGCCTCGGGCTGGGAGGCGACAGTCTGGTTGGCTCCTGTTCAGCTTCCCCCCCTGCTCAGAGTCAGAGCGCGCTCTCTTCCTGCCGCAGCGCTGAGGGGGAGTTCCTGCAGAGTCCCGTGCTTGTCTCTTCCTTTGGGTCCTCTGCATATTTTCTCCACCTTCTTGATTCCTCAGTCCCACGGTGACGCCAGAAAATGGACTCTTCTGCACTTGGTCCAGCTTTGCCCCACAAGTGCTCTTTGTCTCTTGGCATTCAGCACCTGCTCCAGGGCTCAGATCATGGTGCCTGGAGAAACAACAGCGATCTTAGTCTAGGGTTGTTCTCGCAGCCTCCTCGTGCCTTCAGTCTCATCCTTTCATTGTCTGGCAGCACTTGGTGTGACCCGCAGAAGCCTGAACCAGCACTAGAAGCTGGAAATGAGATCACGGTCTTCCAGCCACGTCTGTCCCTTTCAGAGCAGTAACTCATCTTTATACCCTCTCGGACCTCCATTTCGCCTCTTTTTGCAGCTAGCCAGTCTCAGAGAGCAGACAGCCAGCAACTTACACCAGCGCAAGAGTTTAGTGCCAGACAAGGAGGGAGAAGAAAGGAGCGGGCAAACTGCAGAACAGACAGAACTTAACTAGACAAACAGTCATTCTCTCCTAGGACAGAAAGCAAAACCCACCACAGGAGAACACCACCACCACGATCAGTAACAGGAGAGGGAGTGTATTCGGAACACCCTTCCACACTTGTTATTACCTGGCATAGAAGAGTAAATACGGACGCTGGCGGAGAACCGTCTTGATGTCACAAAGACCTACAGAGTCATCATTCATCTTGTACCACCGTCCATCGCCGGCCTGCAAAGAAAGGCAACGCTATCTTTAGATGAACTGCAGGATTTTTAACACAAAAACACAGAGAGAACACCACTGAAGGACACCATGCGCCAACGCAAATCGCAGAGTTGACTTTTACCTTCACGAAGCAGTAATAGTGTCCTGCCTGACAGCTGGAACCTTCATGCACCAGGACAGCATACAAGGAGTAGAGGAGTGGTTCTCCAGCCGCTTGAGACATGTATGCACCAAGGTCCAAATATTCCGGATACTGCACAAGCTAAAGAGAGACCGAGAAGACTAAAAGTTATCCTGAGAGTCTTTAGGAAGCAGCCTGAGAAAACCTTGCCACCAAACACAGGCTAGAGGTATAGAAATAGATCTTCTCGGTTCATCAAAAAAAGGCGTTGCCATTTCGTCATTGAAGTGGCAGAAAACTGTTCTCGGCCAAACCAGCTCTTTACGAGCACAGCGGAGTGCTTATCTTCGCATTGGAACTTTCCTCTTACCACAAGGGAAAGAGCAAGGCACAGCTACCAGAGCTATTGCATTGATTTTTCTTAGGCAGCTGCACTCGATAGCCATCGTGTGCAGACGTTAACAACTTCCAGAAAAGGGTTCTCCTTCGGGAAAGGTCTCCTTCCAAGCAGACAAAGTTGCAGTGCACTTGTATACATACCTTGCTAATCTTTCTGCCAGAGAAAGGATCGAATCTCTTCAAGCACACTGTCAGGACATTGGAGGAGCGATGTATCGCAAGCCTCTTGGACGCAGTGGCCAGCTGTTCACACCTTGAAAACAAGCACAGACCCAACTGTTGCAACCAATCTTCTCCCCGCTTCACCCCCCATCCACGTATGGTTGCGTAAAGGCTTGTTTTGCCCAACTATCGTATGCGCAGGTTTGCATTTCAGACCCCTTAAGTCCGTACGCTCTCACGGAAGGTAGCTTCGGTCTAGGGTGGCTCACTTTGGAGAGCAGCAGTCTACAGTCTTTACAAGAACTAGGAACGACACTGTTCAGAGAGCCGGCAGAGGCTGCTATTGCTCCGAGGACTGCGGTCTCCTGGACAGAGACGCAAGCATCCAAAAAGCCTTGGAAATGAAACTGTTGATTGCTTTCTCGAGGCAGCTGCTGTTGCCAAATCACTGTCCAGAGCTCTTCCTCGCTTCAGCTCACCACTGCGTATGGGACATGTCTTCTCCCTTCTGGCCATGGGGGTAGTTCAGCGGGCAACTTCATAGCTAGGAAGGTTGACCACCTCCAGGGCAGACAATGCCAGGAAGAAAATTCTCATCAAAGCTTTCCAAATATCCAGGCAGAAGGGAAAAAAATTACCCGTGTTAGAAACAAGTGCATTATTTTCCAAGTTCCCGATGACTCGGGTGGATTAGTTGTATGGGAAAGAAAAAAAAAGAAAAAACCCAGGCTGTCTCATGACTGTGTTTCTCAATTAAGTCAAAATGTAACTAGGGCTCCCGGACATGCAATACCGTAACCCAGTATCTACTATGAAGATGTCTTTAGTAATAATCTTACTTGCTACATTTATAGCCATTTTCACCATCCAACTGCTCAGGTTTGAAAAAGTCTTCCAGAGCTTCAGTGACAGATGAGGCTGCCTGGATGAGAAAGAAAGGAGAGCGCTAAGCTCCTGGAAACCCAAAATCCCAAGAAATAGCTACCCGTGTGGTGCCAGCGTTATCCCAAGAAAGAGCTACCCCTGGGCGGTACCAGAGTTGCCTGTGGTACGCATGGTCAAAAATAGCAAAAGCAATCAAAGCCATCCGAGCAGCAATCAGAGGCGAATTGAGGTAGTCCAAAGCAGGGTGGTATGGCAGTGTCATCAGGGCTGTAGATGCCATCCTTACTCTCTGCCCAGCTGACACCCAGCACGGGGAGGCCGTTTACAGGACTTCCACCGAAGGAGCACAGAAGCCCGGTTCCCTCCCCATCCAGCACCAAGCTCTTGCGTGGTAACAGCCCACAGTTTTAAATCAACGGAGCTTACTGGAGATAAACTAGGCCCCCTGCAGGGGTCTTGAAACATTGTGCACCACAATTTCAAACCATCTTACCTTGATATCCAAAGGAATATCAAGGAATGCTTCGTAGGTGTCGGAAACGGCTTTGCAGCTCAAGCACGTTACTGGAAGGCAAAGAGAAATGCTTCTCAGGTTGGGAAGGAGACTAACTCTGCCCGTTTCAACAACCAACACATACTACTTTAGAGGCACTGGACATACTGCTGCATACTAGAAACTAGAAGTTTGTTTACCACAAAGAGAGAAGGAGCCAGAGATCATTCTAAGGACGGTAATATTTTTAAAAAGTACCTCTGGATCTCAGAAAGCCCCCAAATATTTGATGGACGATGGTAGTTTCTTGCGAAGAGATGCCCAAGCTGGAAACAAATCGTAAGGCAGAGAGTTATCTCCTCCAAGAGTTTTGCTTTGTGTGAAAACTCTGGGCATAGGGTTTCCTTGATGGGAGAACATCAAGGAGTCCAGAGGGCTCAGGAACACTGCAAAGGTAATTTGCTTGTGCTTACTCGCTGCTTCCACTCGGACGAGCTCTCTGCATGGCATTGATAGTGTAGCTTAAGAACTCGTGGGCATCTTCCTGCATGCCAGGCTGGAAATGTTCTCCTATTCCTAAGACAGAAGTTGTTAATAGTTCTCTCTGACAAGAAGGGAAGAAACGTGTAAAAGCACCTGAAATGACTTACTTCTGAGGACCCGGATGACAGCCTTAGGTTGGATGGCACTGGCTGAAGAATGCAGGACCTCGTTAACGTGCGCTTCCATTATGCACATCATGCAGAAGCCTTGCTGACGACCTGAAGAGGGAGGGAGGGAAGCAAGTTTCTCAGGTTAGCAAAGTACCATAGCAACGGCAAACCTAACGGAGATCTTGAAGTTATAAGAACAGTCTCCACTCTTCTGCCAAGGTGCCAATGTGCCAACAAGCCCGGGACATTTTAGTGCATAGGAAACTGTCTTCAGAGAGATGCTTAACTGACAGAAGTTTTCTGTGCAATAAGCAAAGAGAGTTTAACGTGCAGGAAAAGGGCCCGAGACCCGGGACTAGAAAGCGGTGCCTTTCTGAAGATGAACACACCTGGGTAGGACAAGAGGCTTCTAGCTTGAGAGTTCAAAGAACACCAACTCGGGGGGCTGACAAAGAAGCGATGCTTTTCTCCTAAATCAAATTCGAGATTCTGGGAATCCTTGGGAAGTGCCCGACAAATTTACAAGGAGAAGTTCATAAAAGTACTCACACGACTGGCCGTGCGCACGAGAGAGCAGGTAGTTGGCCAGAGGGGGAGTGTACGTCAGGCACTGCAGGACGGAGTTGAGGAAGCAGGTATTGCCCAGGTTATGGAGTCCTGCTCCAGCTCTCTGTCTTTGCTGCCACTCCATGCAAATCTTCTCCGGGGGACAGAGGATCCTTTGTGGCGGAGCCATTCCCTCGGCAATGACTGCAGGGAAATGACATTTGAAAAGAGATGAGATGATATTGTTGCCTGAAAGCCTATTTGAAAAGTCGAGTTCTGTACAGGAGCACCCAGGACAACCAGCTCTAACCTCCAACACAGAAACATCGGGGGAAGCCTGACACTGCCATCGCAAGAAACAGTTTTGGAAAATAGTCTGTTCCCCTGCTTACTTTGCTGAAAGTCCAACAAACCCACACTCTGATTTCTGTGCCTCAGGCTACCTTCCTTTCCCTCTAGAGTCTTGAATTGGATTATCAGGGCAAGTCTTCCCTTTTCCTGATTGTAACTTGATGAAAACAAGCAAGTCCCTAGCACAGAAAGTAACCCCACTGATGTCAGATCTTTCTACGAGCAATGCCATCTTTCAAAGTCTTGCACATAGTGGCAGAGGAGTGACAAAATGCATTTTCCTGTGTCGAATTGAAAACGCCTGGGTAAGTCTGGCTGCTCTCAGGAAACACCCCAGAATTCACTCTAGGTTGTCAGCACATCCACGTTCAGGGATGGAGCACCAGCCACGTCCGTTGCCTTTAGGGATTCACAAAGTCCAAGCCTGCTGGTGAAGCCGTTACTCACGGGAGTCATTCCCCATTGCAGCCATCGCTCCTCTCAGGAACAGAGGGGAAAGTTTGGGATGACAAAGGATGTCAGGACGCGCTCCAGAAAGAGACGATCAGCGCCAATCCCGTCACCTGATGGCAAAGAAATAATTGTAGCTCAATAAAACGATTAAAACCCCCCCCAAGCACAACCTGCACAACAGCATCCGCTATCCAAAGTGTTCCAGTGGTACCTGTAACTGCTGCAGAGCTGCAGGCTGATGGCCCTACTGACCCTGTCACAGGACTCCAGTTGACAGCAATTACCAAGGCCCTTTTGAAAGACTGCGTTGCATGTCACCTTCTCTGAGGAGGAGCTGCTGCTTACCTGTGGCTAGCGTTAGCAGCAGAGCCCTCTGGCTCGCCAGCCCACGCTTGCCCACCTTGTATGCAGGAGTGACTGGCTTTCAGCCGCTGCTTTAACGGCTGCCTTTGCCGTGCTCCTTTTCTGTCTCCCTTCCTACCGCATCAGTCAGGGTGGGCTTCTTGTCATTCTAGGCTGAGCCCAACGCCTCAGACTGCACTGCCACCCCCCTACTTCCCTGTCCTAGGATATGGCAAAGAACTAAGAATTAGCAAGTAGAAACTCTGCCCATAGCCCTGGCCAGCCTATAAAGGTGTAATAGCTAAGCCTAGAGCTCGGAAGGTATAGACCAGCCGATACTTTTATCCCGTATCTACCTACTCTATGATCTGTCCTGAAAGTCAAATCATAATCACCTTTGAAAGAGGATGGGAGTTGCAGAGAAGCGGGCAGTAAACGATAAATGGTTGGAAAGAAGTAGGCACGCAAGTAGCAAAGGAAGGAGCCGAGTTATCCCGAAGGCCAGCTCAGCCCAACTAGCTTTCGCTGACCCGCTCCTCAGGATACCAAGCCCTGGCCAGGTGAGCTCACAAGCGCCGGGCGGGTGCCGCATGACTGCCCCTCTGTGACATGGGGCCGCACGGGGACGTGTCCCCTTGAGCCACGTGACCACGCAGCTGCCGCAGCCCGGGCAGCTCCGGCAGCCGGCAGCCGCTGGGCTTCCCCACACGCTGCCGGCGAAGGGCCGTACGTCCGCTGGCAGAGCTCCCGCCTCTTCCCTGAGCCGCACCAGCCGGATGAATAAAAACCTGCCCCGGGCTGTAAGCGTGCCTGTTCACAGCTTTGGCTGGAACATTCGGGTTGCCGAGGGTTTCTTTTCCACTCTTCCCAGGTACAGGAACTGTGTCCGTGAGACTCATGTAGCAAAGCACCTGATCGCTTACAGCTTCATTTCCAATAAATTTTATCTGCCCCCCAAGATTCAACCACAGGCTGACTCTGAACTAGAGCTACCAAAGAAGCACCTTCAGCAACCGTGCTGGGTGGACCTTGGCTGGCTGCCAGGCCCCCACCCAGCCGCTCTCTCACCCTGGAGCTCTGAAAAGCGCTTGTGGGTGCCTTTTTAGCATCTGGTTTAGCCCCTTGCCTCGCCCGGAGGGCAGTGAGTATTGCTCCTGCCCCAACGAGGCAGCTGGTTGTAACTCCTGCCACGCTTGAACTGCTCGGTTTGGCCCTTGCCCCACTCGCGGCATCTGCTCTTCCCCAGTCCTGTTCAGGGCAGTTAGTTGTACTCCTGCTCAGCTCAGGGCAGTTAGTTTTGCCCCTGCTCCACTCGGGGAGGCTTTTCTCTTTTCATGTTTTGCTTGAGGCATCCAGTTTGGGCACAGCCTTGCTCGGGTGCCTTGCTTTCCTCATGTCCCTCTCGGGACGGCTGAGGTTTTCCCCTCTTTTGCTTGCAGAGGCTCGTTTTGCCCCTTCCCCACACAGGGTACCTGGCTTTACTGTGGCCTTGCTCAGGTGGCCTTTTATGCCCCTGCCCAAATTGGGGTGGCTAGTTTTGCCCCGCCCTGTCTGGGCATTTGGTTTGTCCCTGTCCTGGTCAGGGCATCTCTTTGTGCCCCTGGCCCCCCATGGGGCATGTCATTCTGCCCCTGCCCCCGCCCCGCTTGGAGCAGATATTTTTGCCCTGCCCAGCTGGGGTCCCGGTTTGCCCCAGCCTTTGCCTGCCCCCCAGTCCCTCCTGCCCCGGCACCTCTCGTTTCCCTCCAGTCCCGGCTCGGGCGTTTCTCCTGACTAGGCGGTGTCCCGTCGGGGCAGGGGCCGGGGAGGCTGCGCCGTGGTCCCCTCCCAAGCACAGCCCCGTACCTGGCTTTGGTCTGCGGTGGCACTGTGGCTGTGGGGCTGGCGGGGATGGGACGAGCGGCCGCCGGGCCCTGGGGGCTCCTTGTCCCTCAGTTTCGTTCCGGTGAAAGGCGGCCCCTCTGCAGGCAGGCAGCTGCAGGCAGCTGCCTGCGTTTTCCGCAGGCGCTGCTGCCTGGGTCCTCGGAGGGCTTCATGGCCCAAAAGGTGCCAGCCCGAGTGCCAGGGGCTCCCTGGATGCGCAACACTTGCGCTCTTACCAGTCCCGCCAGTTACCAGTTTCCACCAATGGACTCTACACGTAGAGAGAAAAACTACCCCATGAATTACATATGCAAGTTCAACACGTGTTTTTAATTCTGGCTTTGGCTTTTCAGCCTGTTGGTACCAACTGAGTATTGTTTTTCCAAGGCAATCCCAACAGCTGAACAGGGATTAAAGCTCTTCCTGGAGGGACCTGTGGGCAGGTGGGTGGGCCAGCAGAGCGGTCAGTGTCTCTCGAAGGTCTCTCTGAGCTCCTCCTGGCCAGAGGTGGCTCTGGGAGGAGGGACGAGATGGGCTGCTGGTGCCCATGTGCAGGGGCTTGTGATGTCAGTTACGACACAGTTCCTGACTGGGCAGGTGCAGGAACCTGGCCTGTGCAGGTGCCTGTGATGTCACTGGTGGCAGGAATGCTCATAGGGCATTGAACGGAAGCTGGCTTGTGCAGGGGCTTGTGATGTCAGTTACGACACCGTTCCTGACTGGGCAGGTGCCTGTGATGTCACTGGTGGCAGGAATGCTCATAGGGCATTGAACGGAAGCTGGCTTGTGCAGGGGCTTGTGATGTCACGCCTGGCACATTAGCTGATATTGCAGGCGCGGGAACCAGGCTTATGCTGCTGTTTGATGTCACTGGTGAACTGTGCATCTCATATGGCAAGTGCGGCAACGTGGCTTGTGCAGCTGTTTATGTCACGCCTGGCTTAGTACCTGATAGGGCAGGTGCTGGAACCTGGCTCATGCAGGTGCTTCCGAGGTCATTTGTGGCACGGTTCCTGATTGGGCATGTGCAGGAACTAAGCTTGTGTAGGTGTTTATGTCAGCTGTGGCACAGTTCCTGATAGAGCAGGGGCAGGAAACGGCCTTGTGCAGGTGTTTATGTCACTGGTGGCTTAGAAGCTCATAGGACAGGCGCAGGAACCTGGCTTGTTCAGGTCTTATGTCACTGGTGGCGGGAATGCTGATAGGACATTGAATGAATCCTGGTCCTGCACATGCTTATGATGTCACGGGTGGCTCAGTAGCTGATAGGGCAGGCGTGAGAACCTGGCTTGTGCAGGTCCTCTTTACTCTTTGCATCTCCAGTCTCTACGTAAATCATTCTAACTCGATTTTCCTTTGCATGTTTCTTCCATGCAGTAATTAGTAAGGTGAACCTTGCCATCAAACTTGCTGAACCTTGTCAGAGCACTGTTAAACTTTCTTAAATTCCATCGAACTTCCTGAACTCTGTCAAATTATTATTTTACCTCAGTAAAACATATCGCTGCTCCTCTCTTTGGGTGAGGTGCATTCCACTGCTTCGCAACAGTGCATGCTCCTGCCATAACAGTTACAGAGCCACCAGTGAAATCACCAGCACTGGAACCCTGCAGGGGCCTGTGCCTGCCCTAACAGGTAGCCACCAGTGACATCCCAAGTAGCCGCATAAGCCAGGTGACTTCTCATACCCAATCAGCCACAGAGCCACCAGTGACATCACAAGCACCTACACAAACCAGGGTCCTCTTCCTGTCCTATCACCTACTAGGATCATGCAGCATCTCTAGCCCTATCCCTTACTCAGCCACTCATGACCTCACAAACGCCTGCACGAGCCAGGTAACTCGTCATAGCCAGTCAGCTGCCCAGGCAAAGGGAACGTGAGAAGCAGATGCACAGCCCGGTGTCCTTTCATACCCAAACAGCTACTCAGCCGCGAGTTACCTCACAAGTGCCCGCACAAGCAAGGGGCCTGCTCCTGCCCTTTCACACACTCAGCCACCTATGACCTCACAAGCACCATCAAAAGCCAGCAGCCTGCTGCTGCCCTCTAAACTACCATTGCACCAGAGACGTCACAAGCCCCTGCACAAGCCAGGGGCCTGCGCCTGGTCTGAAACATCCTCACCACCGGTGACATCGCAAGCACCTGCACGAGCCAGGAGTCCTGTCATTCCCAATCGCATGCTCGGACAACAGTTACCTCAAAAGCACCTTCGCAAGCCAGGGCCCTGCTTCTGCCCTACCACCTAATGGGTCACCAGTGACCTCACGTGCACCTGCAGAAGCCAGGGGCCTGCTCCTGCCTATCACGAATGAGCGGTTTAGAGGCCGCTCAAGGAATCGCTGTCGAAGCTATCAGCAGAAAGTGATCTTAATAGAAATTGATAACAGCATGACTTAGCAGAGTTCGACGGCAAGGTTCCCTCTGTCACTTACTCCACAGATGAAGCGCACAAAGGAAACGAGCATGGGAAGCTGAGAAGCCCTTGGCTAGTGTAAACACTACTTAGCAACAACTAAAACATCAGCGTGTTATCAACATTATTCTCATACTAAATCCAAAACACAGCACTATACCGGCTATTAGCCAGAAAATTACCTCTATCCCAGCCGAAAGCTGGGTATCGTGTTACAATTGAGTTGGGACGATTTATAGAGAGGCCAAGGACAGAAAGATTAAGGGAGACCCTCCCGTTGAGTCACGAGCTTCAGAGAAGACCCAGCTGGATCCAATCTTAGTCTCAGACTCGGACAATGGTTTATGTCTAAGGGACTATATGTGTTTAGCAGCAGTCTGAGGTTCATTCACGATCTTGAGATAAATCATAAGATTTTAGCAGACTATATTTGCTAGCGGGTACAAACACACGCACACGGATGCAAAGATAGATAAATATACAAAGATATACCTGTTAAAAATCCCTCATCATACTCGAGGAAGACCCTCCTGTTCAACAGAAACTTATTGCCAGAATACCAGGAGATGGACAAGTGCCAGCTTCTTCTCTTGACAGGGAAATTGCTACACTTCCTTCATTATTTTCAAAGGTAGCTTCTGGTTTAAAAAGAAAAAAGTGGTTGAGAGGTTTGGGCATCTATGACATCTCAGGACTTGTAGCTGTGCTAGTTCAAGGTAAAGATTTTAGGGAAATTCCTTGGCTTTAGACTTCTTACCCGGAGCCATAAACTGGCCCAAATGACAGCTTCTTGGAAGCAGAATATAAGATGGATTTCTTGGAACACACAATGAAGTGCTAGCCCTCTTGTAGGCAGAAGAGCAGCAAATGGGATTTAAATACCTCATGTCGTTAAATGTAAACGGTAGGAAGAGAAGAATGGGTCTTCTAGAGAGAGGGATACTTTGCTTGCAGTATGGGTTTGAAGGTGCTGTGCTGTACAGCGTGACACCAGCACAGCCACGCTGAAGGCAAAAGAGGACGTCCTGTAAAAGAGGGACAGACGTGGCTCTGCTCGCTCTTTCAGGTACCCGTGGGTAAACCCACAGACAGCTCCCGTAAAGAGCCCCTTGGAGCAGCAAGGTTGAGCAGCAGCCCCATCAGGTGAGGTGGGGAAGGGTGTGGGCTGGGACGCTGGACAAAACCAGGGCTGTCAATGAGAAACTGGGAGCTTTGACCTTGGGAACTGCGCTATGGCTGAGTAGAGGTGAGGAAGGGTGGAGGCCGTGCAAAAGCGCGTGGGGTTTTTGTGTGTGCTGATGATTTTGTCTGTTCCTGACAGCTGGGTGCAGAGCTTCGGTCCTGATGGCCTCGCCACTCTGCTGGAGACCTGAAAAGGCTCCAGGAGGAAAAGGTGCTGCAGGGTGAGCAGCTGATCGCGTGGGCATCATTGCTGAGTGTCTGTCATAGTGTCCAGAAAGCCACAAGGCTCGTTGCTGCTCCACGCTCTTCCTGGCTCTCCTGGCGCAGCCCCACAGACATGGAGCTCTGCGTCCATCTGGGTTTCAAGTGTTCTTAACCTTCCTGTGTTCTTCCTCTTCCTACTGAGTTTGAATTTGACGGGTATAATCATACCGAACATACTGCAATAACTGACCAACAGATAGTATTTGCAGTTTGCCCCGTGGCTCCTCAGGACTGGTTACGCCTGGGGTCAGGCCAAGAACTGTAGCACCTGGAGAAACTGGTTCAGCCCTGGGCTTTTTCACGGTCCAATGGCAACCCCTTTCCTCTCCACGTGATTGTTCTCCCAGTGTGTCCAGCGGGGTGGCCATCCTGGTCCCAGGGTGTAAGGAGAATGGATGACGGCTACCTCAGTGATGCTCACCACGACACAGTGGTGAGGCTGGGGAAGACTGGTCCCTGGTGACCGCAGACATTTTCAAACGCAGGATTAGTACTGTGTCTGTATGTGGTCTGGTTGTGTGAGGGGGGAACAAAATACCAGCTCAGGGAGGTATGGCCAGGGCAGGAGGGAAGAAGAAAGAGGATCAGGGCAGGTTGCTCACGATGCGATGAGGCAGTGGTTTGCTTGGGGGCTTAAAGATCTCTCCTGAGATGGAGATGGTGGGAGGAGGTGTTTGGGATTGAGCTGAGGGATTCTTGTGAGTAGGGGGGGCGATTGATAGCAGTGTGAATATTGGCTGTATTGGAATTCAGTCTGGTGGTTTCCTGCATAAACAACCTATCGTACCGTCTTTTGAAAGTCCATTAAGGTGGAATCTTGGTGTGATTGTGGGTGCTGAGGGCCTCATCATCGCCTTACCTAAGAGCTCTGGAGGAAAGAGAGGAGGTGTCTTGTTCCATAAGTTTGTCAGCTCGCTGATTTTCTTCCTCGCAGGTCACATAGTACATGATGCAGACAAGAGACCATCCAGTGCCTGAAGGCTTTATGCACAAGCAGGTAAGAGCCTTGTGCAGTGTGTAGAGACAACCTCACACAGCCACAGCTCCCGCTGCACGGTGTCTGCCCAGTTATCTCAGAGCAGTTGCTGGAATGGGCAGGGAAAATAGTGCTGGAAGTTTCCTGCTCTTTAGTAAATCCTTGATATCGTCCCGTTGCTTGTTTTGCTTTTTCTCCTACTGTACATTTCCTGGTACCATCACCATCACATACTTTCCTGGGACTTACAAAACACTTTCCGTGTATTTGTACAGGCCTGTGGGACTTTGGCTGCTCTGCCCTCTTTTGTGGCTTTCTCTGCTCCTCTCTGATTATGCCTCTTAACTTACGTATGAGGGCTTGATGCCCTTCAGTATTTCTTCCCATTTGTCTTTCTCTGTATCTGTGGGTTTCTAAAATTTTTATTATTTGACACTCCTGTGCAGTGGACACCTGTTTTCCCTTTCCCGTGAATGAGCTGGGGCGCTTCCTTGTCCCTCTGTGTGCTCTTCCCCGCTCTCCTTGGGTAAACGGAGAGTCTCTGTTTCCTCCCAAGTCCACATGTTCCTTTGAGGCTTCTTAAGTTTCCCTGAAAGGCTTTCTCTTGCTGGCAGCGTGTGGTTTGAGATGCATCGCTCCCTTCCTTGTCACTCCTCTGTGCCCTGTCCGAAACAAGGGTAACACAGGGGTTTGGACAAGGTTTTGGAACAAGTGTTTTCTCATGGTTATTCCTCAGAGCATTGTCAATCACGAGGCATTCCCATCTCACTCTTCTTTAGAGCTGGCTTAGTCTCGGACATGAATTCCAGCTTTCCTTTCTTTTCAGTTTGGAATCAAACACCGCTGGGTACAAAAGAGGGGGTGCTGCTCCTGGCGAGAGCTGTTGATATCAAAGTCCCTTGTCTGATGATCGATGCAGTGAAGGTTCTGTGTACCCTCTGCCTCAACGCGAAGGCGTGGACGTGGTGACAGAAATCCTGCCTTTTGCTGCTCTTGAGCTTTCGACTGGCCTCTCTGTGGAGTCTCTCTTCTGCCTCTGGCTCTTCATTTTGTAATTGGTCTGCACGTGCGCCCTCCTGCCCTGGCTTGTGGGTTAGCTGCTGATCCTCTCTCAGTGCAGCTGTGAGCAGGTGCTGGAGACTTTTGCTGGAAGAGCAGAAACAGATGGGGTGGAGCGATTCAAACCCCTCTTGGCTGGCCTGGGGAGCGGAACCTCGGTGGCGCTGAAGGTACCTAGTTCCTCAGGTTTGTGTGGACATGGCACTTGAAATCTTACTCAGGAGCTGGAGAGCTTGAAGTGGGATGAATTTGGTGTGGCTGAAATGCCTTTGGCTTTACTGCTTTTTTTCTGCTGTGTTATCTTCTGGCCTCCTAATAAGTCCTGAACCAGTGACTTCCAGTCCATGCTCAGAAGTTTTCTCTTTTGTGTGTGTGTGTGGTTTTTTTCAGGTGGCCTGTATGCAGCCGATCAGTGCCATGATCCGTCCTGCTTCTGAGCTTGACTTGGGAGTTCAGATACGTAGCGAGTTGTCTGTGTACTCCATGTACCTCATCTTGAATTCAGAAAGCAGCGCCACCCTTTTCATGAAAAGAAAAAAAAAGAAAAAAGAAAAAAGAAAGGTGGTGCTTTCCAAGGACTAAAATTTACTTCGTTTTAGTGAGTAGGTAGGTGAATAGAGCACATACACTCCTTACCTGGTGTCCAGCTATTAATGCGAGGGGGTATTACGATGAGAACCTGCTAGATAATTATACCCTGGTTTTTTGCATTTTTACCATCTTTCAAGAAAAAAACTACCAAAGGTAGTAATAGTAATAACGGGTAATAGGTAATAGTAATAACGGGTAATAGTAATAGTAATAACGGGTACTTGCCCGTTATTGCTCATGTAATCTGTGGCAGAGCTAGGACTTGGAGTGAGATTACCATGCTTAGTCTTACCATTCTAGAGTATTTAAAACATTTCCTTGAAACGCTGTCCCAAAATCACAAGACCTGACTTCTGAAATAGCCGTTTTCCTAGGAGCTGCATCTGCGCTAAGCCAGATGAGAGAGTCTTGCCTGCTGTTAGTCACTGAGGCTGATGACAGGTCACCCAGCAGTTCTGGCAAGGACAGAACAAGATGGATACGTATGTTCCTCTGTGCCGCTTGTAAATTCCATCATGTCTTGCGTAAATTGGTCTCCAGGTTTTGCAGGTTCTAGGTTTGGTAGGATCGATTGGTGCTTAAATGTGATGGTAATAGCAAAACCTGTAGGCATCCATGTAGGGCATTTTGGATTTCATAGAATCTGCAAGGATATTTGAAGAGTTTAATGTTATGTTGAGGTACTGTAGTTACAGCGTTATCAGAAGAAAGTCTTGGCAAAGAAGATGAAGATGGCAAAGATACTCAAAAGCGTTATAACCTTTGACAGTGGAAACAAGTCATTTACAGTTTATATGAACAGTCTACTATTCTTTTCAAAAATTTACAGAGAACGTTTTGCTGTTTCCTTATCAGAACTTAGTGATAGTAAATTAAAGCTCTCCACTGAGATGTAAAAAAAGGAGTCATGTATCCTGCAAAGAAGAGTAATTGCACGGACTTGATAGTCTTACTCTTTTCAGTTCTCCTGAAAAGGCAGGTGTGTGCTTCCTCACCTGTGCTGTACATGAGAAAAAAAAACCACCCTTGAAACCTCCTCTGAAATTAAAGGTGGGTGAGACACATCACATTTTCCGCCTTTTCCACTATCCTGCTTTCTCTTGAACTTGTTTGTATCGGTATCAAATATTCTTTGCTTTCCCTGGAGCCAAGACAACTTAAGATTTTGGTTTTGTTTTCAGCCCGGCAGTCTCCTGTCAGAGAGAGGTGTCCATGCAGAAGTGCTCGGTCACAGAGCACTGGCTCCTTGCTGCAGGAGGACTAAGAGGTGGGTGCGTAGTTAGTGATGCTTCTCATCCATGCTTTGGAGGGTTTTCAGGTTGGTGGTCATTACAGAATTACAGTATACAGATAATATACAGCTAATTCCTGCGGTAGTCTGAGGGTATAAGGGAAAGCATACAGTTTCTTTTCTGAAAACTGAAGGTAATTCAGTTAGAGGGAGAGCCTGTTTGGAAGTTTCAGTAGTTTGGGGGCAGAGGCCAGTTGGGGGCTGGGACCCTCGGGGGTGGGGGCTGTTTCTGCCCCGTGCCCTTGGCCTGGCGCTCACAGCTGGGAACGGGCTTTCCAGAATCCTGCTGGAAGGAGCCAGATGTGGGAGCTGTGGCCGAGCTGGGGGACAGGGAGCACCCCTGGACCAGCCTCAGGACCTGCGGCACACCTGCCTTCAAATCAGCTCTCCCAGCAGGACGTTGCCCAGGAGCAACTTTGAGTTTTGCTCTTCTCCTTCAGGAGCCGTGTTCCACAGCAAGCACACCCAGAGCTGCGCCTGTGCCAGGAGAAGACTTCACGCACAGCTGGGGCTGGTGGTGACAGTTCCCACCAGATGTGCATGTCAGAGAGATGCAGGTAAGATGCCATGGAGGAGACACTGACTGATTGCCCCTTCTCTTGCAGGAGCAGGGTTTAAGAGCAGGAGGGAGCCAGGGTACAAGGGCCTCCGAGGTCAAAAAATGCATCAAACAGCCAGAGCACGAAGCAGAGGGAGAAGAGAAATAGGTTCAGGTCACGTGGCTGGGACAGTGCTTGCAAGGTAACATCTGCCACAGAAGCACAATAACAGTAAAAGGCCTTGGGAGGTCATGGAGTGACTGAGGAAAGTGCCTGGCAGAGAGAAGAGCCCGGAGAGAGAGGAGACAAGGTAGAGATGGAGGTGACAAAGATGGCATGTGGAAAGTGAGGGTGCAGGTCCTTGTGAAGACACTGGTGGCTGAGCAGCTGACGGGGAAGGAGCAGGAACCTGGCTTCTGCTGCAGGTACTTGTGGTGTCACTTGCTGCTGAGCAATGGATAGGGTAGGAGTTTTTAAATTACTTGTGCAGATGCGGGTGATATCACTTGTGACTGAGTAGCAGCTGGATAGGAAAAGACGCATGGCCTGCTTAGGTGCCTGTGATGTCATTCGTGGCAGGAACTAGCCCGTTGCTTTTTCAGGTGCTTGTCATGTTCCTGGTGGCTGAGTAGCTGGAGAAGACAACATGAATCACACAAAGGCGACCCGAGCCTCTAATCGAGCAGCGCTGAAGATGCTCTGTTCCCGGTCATTTTTTTTCCCTGAGATCTCTGCGTGCTAATTTAATATGCTCAGTAGGTGTAGAAAGCTTCCACCCTTCTGGATCACACGGGTGCTTTCATGAAGGAAGTCTCGAGTTAAAAAATTTCAAAAAAACCCCAAACCCGTCTGTTCTTTCTCACATGGTCAAACTCTCTACAGAAATCAGAAGCACCACTTAGGACTGGGTTTGGTTATGATGCAATTTTATTGTTTCGATCCTAAACGTCAAGTTTGATGATTAGCATTCTTATGATAATGTTTGTCTGCGGCCTTTGATGGTAAATTGCAGGTTGTGATGGCAAGCTCCGTCACAAGTACTGAACGCTTCTGTCCATAAGCCATGCACCTGAAACACGTGGCAAAGAGTGAGGCAACATTTGCTGGTGATGCTGCAAATGCTTACTTTTTAGTCCTCCTCTCCGGAGTTCTCTCTGGATTTCTTTTTCTTCTTCACTTTCTTGCATTTCTTTTTCAATTCTGCATCACCAGAATGCTCGCTTCTGCCTTTCACCGCTTTCTTTTGGGTGCACTTTCATCCCCCTCTGCACAGGCGTGTTTCCTCTTTCTGCACGTTTCTTTTCCGTGTGCCTGGCCAGAGCCTGCAGGCTCTGGGTGAACCGGCACTGGTGGGAGCGCACGTTGTCCAAGTGAGTATTTCCCCGGCTGCTGCTCACCTACCGAGCCAGGCTGCGTGTCTGCTCTGTGGCCGCTCAAGCCGTGCACGCTTTCCCCTCTGGAGCTTCTGCCATTCACGGGGGCTGTTTCTCTCCCTGTGGGAAGAGCTGCACAGGTTCCCACTGCCAGGCGCCGGCTGACGGTGAGCGCGCTTCTGCGTTTCTGCGTGGCGAGTGCGCCTCGGGCTGGGAGGCGACAGTCTGGTTGGCTTCTGTTCAGCTTCCCCCCCTGCTCAGAGTCAGAGCGCGCTCTCTTCCTGCCGCAGCGCTGAGGGGGAGTTCCTGCAGAGTCCCGTGCTTGTCTCTTCCTTTGGGTCCTCTGCATATTTTCTCCACCTTCTTGATTCCTCAGTCCCACGGTGACGCCAGAAAATGGACTCTTCTGCACTTGGTCCAGCTTTGCCCCACAAGTGCTCTTTGTCTCTTGGCATTCAGCACCTGCTCCAGGGCTCAGATCATGGTGCCTGGAGAAACAACAGTGATCTTAGTCTGGGGTTGTTCTCGCAGCCTCCTCGTGCCTTCAGTCTCATCCTTTCATTGTCTGGCAGCACTTGGTGTGACACGCAGAAGCCTGAACCAGCGCTAGAAGCTGGAAATGAGATCACGGTCTTCCAGCCACGTCTGTCCCTTTCAGAGCAGTAACTCATCTTTATACCCTCTCGGACCTCCATTTCGCCTCTTTTCGCAGCTAGCCAGTCTCAGAGAGCAGACAGCCAGCAACTTACACCAGCACAAGAGTTTAGTGCCAGACAAGGAGGGAGAAGAAAGGAGCGGGCAAACTGCAGAACAGACAGAACTTAACTAGACAAACAGTCATTCTCTCCTAGGACAGAAAGCAAAACCCACCACAGGAGAACACCACCACCACGATCAGTAACAGGAGAGGGAGTGTATTCGGAACACCCTTCCACACTTGTTATTACCTGGCATAGAAGAGTAAATACGGACGCTGGCGGAGAACCGTCTTGATGTCACAAAGACCTACAGAGTCATCATTCATCTTGTACCACCGTCCATCGCCGGCCTGCAAAGAAAGGCAACGCTATCTTTAGATGAACTGCAGGATTTTTAACACAAAAACACAGAGAGAACACCACTGAAGGACACCATGCGCCAACGCAAATCGCAGAGTTGACTTTTACCTTCACGAAGCAGTAATAGTGTCCTGCCTGACAGCTGGAACCTTCATGCACCAGGACAGCATACAAGGAGTAGAGGAGTGGTTCTCCAGCCGCTTGAGACATGTATGCACCAAGGTCCAAATATTCCGGATACTGCACAAGCTAAAGAGAGACCGAGAAGACTAAAAGTTATCCTGAGAGTCTTTAGGAAGCAGCCTGAGAAAACCTTGCCACCAAACACAGGCTAGAGGTATAGAAATAGATCTTCTCGGTTCATCAAAAAAAGGCGTTGCCATTTCGTCATTGAAGTGGCAGAAAACTGTTCTCGGCCAAACCAGCTCTTTACGAGCACAGCGGAGTGCTTATCTTCGCATTGGAACTTTCCTCTTACCACAAGGGAAAGAGCAAGGCACAGCTACCAGAGCTATTGCATTGATTTTTCTTAGGCAGCTGCACTCGATAGCCATCGTGTGCAGACGTTAACAACTTCCAAAAAAGGGTTCTCCTTCGGGAAAGGTCTCCTTCCAAGCAGACAAAGTTGCAGTGCACTTGTATACATACCTTGCTAATCTTTCTGCCAGAGAAAGGATCGAATCTCTTCAAGCACACTGTCAGGACATTGGAGGAGCGATGTATCGCAAGCCTCTTGGACGCAGTGGCCAGCTGTTCACACCTTGAAAACAAGCACAGACCCAACTGTTGCAACCAATCTTCTCCCCGCTTCACCCCCCATCCACGTATGGTTGCGTAAAGGCTTGTTTTGCCCAACTATCGTATGCGCAGGTTTGCATTTCAGACCCCTTAAGTCCGTACGCTCTCACGGAAGGTAGCTTCGGTCTAGGGTGGCTCACTTTGGAGAGCAGCAGTCTACAGTCTTTACAAGAACTAGGAACGACACTGTTCAGAGAGCCGGCAGAGGCTGCTATTGCTCCGAGGACTGCGGTCTCCTGGACAGAGACGCAAGCATCCAAAAAGCCTTGGAAATGAAACTGTTGATTGCTTTCTCGAGGCAGCTGCTGTTGCCAAATCACTGTCCAGAGCTCTTCCTCGCTTCAGCTCACCACTGCGTATGGGACGTGTCTTCTCCCTTCTGGCCATGGGGGTAGTTCAGCGGGCAACTTCATAGCTAGGAAGGTTGACCACCTCCAGGGCAGACAATGCCAGGAAGAAAATTCTCATCAAAGCTTTCCAAATATCCAGGCAGAAGGGAAAAAAATTACCCGTGTTAGAAACAAGTGCATTATTTTCCAAGTTCCGGATGACTCGGGTGGATTAGTTGTATGGGAAAGAAAAAAAAAGAAAAAACCCAGGCTGTCTCATGACTGTGTTTCTCAATTAAGTCAAAATGTAACTAGGGCTCCCGGACATGCAATACCGTAACCCAGTATCTACTATGAAGATGTCTTTAGTAATAATCTTACTTGCTACATTTATAGCCATTTTCACCATCCAACTGCTCAGGTTTGAAAAAGTCTTCCAGAGCTTCAGTGACAGATGAGGCTGCCTGGATGAGAAAGAAAGGAGAGCGCTAAGCTCCTGGAAACCCAAAATCCCAAGAAATAGCTACCCGTGTGGTGCCAGCGTTATCCCAAGAAAGAGCTACCCCTGGGCGGTACCAGAGTTGCCTGTGGTACGCATGGTCAAAAATAGCAAAAGCAATCAAAGCCATCCGAGCAGCAATCAGAGGCGAATTGAGGTAGTCCAAAGCAGGGTGGTATGGCAGTGTCATCAGGGCTGTAGATGCCATCCTTACTCTCTGCCCAGCTGACACCCAGCACGGGGAGGCCGTTTACAGGACTTCCACCGAAGGAGCACAGAAGCCCGGTTCCCTCCCCATCCAGCACCAAGCTCTTGCGTGGTAACAGCCCACAGTTTTAAATCAACGGAGCTTACTGGAGATAAACTAGGCCCCCTGCAGGGGTCTTGAAACATTGTGCACCACAATTTCAAACCATCTTACCTTGATATCCAAAGGAATATCAAGGAATGCTTCGTAGGTGTCGGAAACGGCTTTGCAGCTCAAGCACGTTACTGGAAGGCAAAGAGAAATGCTTCTCAGGTTGGGAAGGAGACTAACTCTGCCCGTTTCAACAACCAACACATACTACTTTAGAGGCACTGGACATACTGCTGCATACTAGAAACTAGAAGTTTGTTTACCACAAAGAGAGAAGGAGCCAGAGATCATTCTAAGGACGGTAATATTTTTAAAAAGTACCTCTGGATCTCAGAAAGCCCCCAAATATTTGATGGACGATGGTAGTTTCTTGAGAAGAGATGCCCAAGCTGGAAACAAATCGTAAGGCAGAGAGTTATCTCCTCCAAGAGTTTTGCTTTGTGTGAAAACTCTGGGCATAGGGTTTCCTTGATGGGAGAACATCAAGGAGTCCAGAGGGCTCAGGAACACTGCAAAGGTAATTTGCTTGTGCTTACTCGCTGCTTCCACTCGGACGAGCTCTCTGCATGGCATTGATAGTGTAGCTTAAGAACTCGTGGGCATCTTCCTGCATGCCAGGCTGGAAATGTTCTCCTATTCCTAAGACAGAAGTTGTTAATAGTTCTCTCTGACAAGAAGGGAAGAAACGTGTAAAAGCACCTGAAATGACTTACTTCTGAGGACCCGGATGACAGCCTTAGGTTGGATGGCACTGGCTGAAGAATGCAGGACCTCGTTAACGTGCGCTTCCATTATGCACATCATGCAGAAGCCTTGCTGACGACCTGAAGAGGGAGGGAGGGAAGCAAGCTTCTCAGGTTAGCAAAGTACCATAGCAATGGCAAACCTAACGGAGATCTTGAAGTTATAAGAACAGTCTCCACTCTTCTGCCAAGGTGCCAATGTGCCAACAAGCCCGGGACATTTTAGTGCATAGGAAACTGTCTTCAGAGAGATGCTTAACTGACAGAAGTTTTCTGTGCAATAAGCAAAGAGAGTTTAATGTGCAGGAAAAGGGCCCGAGACCCGGGACTAGAAAGCGGTGCCTTTCTGAAGATGAACACACCTAGGTAGGACAAGAGGCTTCAGGCTTGAGAGTTCAAAGAACACCAACTCGGGGGGCTGACAAAGAAGGGATGCTTTTCTCCTAAATCAAATTCGAGATTCTGGGAATCCTTGGGAAGTGCCCGACAAATTTACAAGGAGAAGTTCATAAAAGTACTCACACGACTGGCCGTGCGCACGAGAGAGCAGGTAGTTGGCCAGAGGGGGAGTGTACGTCAGGCACTGCAGGACGGAGTTGAGGAAGCAGGTATTGCCCAGGTTATGGAGTCCTGCTCCAGCTCTCTGTCTTTGCTGCCACTCCATGCAAATCTTCTCCGGGGGACAGAGGATCCTTTGTGGCGGAGCCATTCCCTCGGCAATGACTGCAGGGAAATGACATTTGAAAAGAGATGAGATGATATTGTTGCCTGAAAGCCTATTTGAAAAGTCGAGTTCTGTACAGGAGCACCCAGGACAACCAGCTCTAACCTCCAACACAGAAACATCGGGGGAAGCCTGACACTGCCATCGCAAGAAACAGTTTTGGAAAATAGTCTGTTCCCCTGCTTACTTTGCTAAAGTCCAACAAACCCACACTCTGATTTCTGTGCCTCGGGCTACCTTCCTTTCCCTCCAGAGTCTTGAATTGGATTATCAGGGCAAGTCTTCCCATTTCCCGATTGTAACTTGATGAAAACAAGCAAGTCCCTAGCACAGAAAGTAACCCTACTGACGTCAGATCTTTCTACGAGCAATGTCATCTTTCAAAGTCTTGCACATAGCGGCAGAGGAGTGACAAAATGCATTTTCCTGTGTCGAATTGAAAACGCCTGGGTAAGTCTGGCTGCTCTCAGGAGACACCCCAGAATTCACTCTAGGTTGTCAGCACATCCACGTTCAGGGATGGAGCACCAGCCACGTCCGTTGCCTTTAGGGATTCACAAAGTCCAAGCCTGCTGGTGAAGCCGTTACTCACGGGAGTCATTCCCCATTGCAGCCATCGCTCCTCTCAGGAACAGAGGGGAAAGTTTGGGATGACAAAGGATGTCAGGACGCGCTCCAGAAAGAGACGATCAGCGCCAATCCCGTCACCTGATGGCAAAGAAATAATTGTAGCTCAATAAAACGATTAAAACCCCCCCCAAGCACAACCTACACAACAGCATCCGCTATCCAAAGTGTTCCAGTGGTACCTGTAACTGCTGCAGAGCTGCAGGCTGATGGCCCTACTGACCCTGTCACAGGACTCCAGTTGACAGCAATTACCAAGGCCCTTTTGAAAGACTGCGTTGCATGTCACCTTCTCTGAGGAGGAGCTGCTGCTTACCTGTGGCTAGCGTTAGCAGCAGAGCCCTCTGGCTCTCGAGCCCACGCTTGCCCACCTTGTATGCAGGAGTGACTGGCTTTCAGCCGCTGCTTTAACGGCTGCCTTTGCCGTGCTCCTTTTCTGTCTCCCTTCCTACCGCATCAGTCAGGGTGGGCTTCTTGTCATTCTAGGCTGAGCCCAACGCCTCAGACTGCACTGCCACCCCCCTACTTCCCTGTCCTAGGATATGGCAAAGAACTAAGAATTAGCAAGTAGAAACTCTGCCCATAGCCCTGGCCAGCCTATAAAGGTGTAAGAGCTAAGCCTAGAGCTCGGAAGGTATAGACCAGCCGATACTTTTATCCCGTATCTACCTACTCTATGATCTGTCCTGAAAGTCAAATCATAATCACCTTTGAAAGAGGATGGGAGTTGCAGAGAAGCGGGCAGTAAACGATAAATGGTTGGAAAAAGTAGGCACGCAAGTAGCAAAGGAAGGAGCCGAGTTATCCCGAAGGCCAGCTCAGCCCAACTAGCTTTCGCTGACCCGCTCCTCAGGATACCAAGCCCTGGCCAGGTGAGCTCACAAGCGCCGGGCGGGTGCCGCATGACTGCCCCTTTGTGACATGGGGCCGCACGGGGACGTGTCCCCTTGAGCCACGTGACCACGCAGCTGCCGCAGCCCGGGCAGCTCCGGCAGCCGGCAGCCGCTGGGCTTCCCCACACGCTGCCGGCGAAGGGCCGTACGTCCGCTGGCAGAGCCCCCGCCTCTTCCCTGAGCCGCACCAGCCGGATGAATAAAAACCTGCCCCGGGCTGTAAGCGTGCCTGTTCACAGCTTTGGCTGGAACATTCGGGTTGCCGAGGGTTTCTTTTCCACTCTTCCCAGGTACAGGAACTGTGTCCGTGAGACTCATGTAGCAAAGCACCTGATCGCTTACAGCTTCATTTCCAATAAATTTTATCTGCCCCCCAAGATTCAACCACAGGCTGACTCTGAACTAGAGCTACCAAAGAAGCACCTTCAGCAACCGTGCTGGGTGGACCTTGGCTGGCTGCCAGGCCCCCACCCAGCCGCTCTCTCACCCTGGAGCTCTGAAAAGCGTTTGGGGGTGCCTTTTTAGCATCTGGTTTAGCCCCTTGTCTCGCCCGGAGGGCAGTGAGTATTGCTCCTGCCCCAACGAGGCAGCTGGTTGTAACTCCTGCCACGCTTGAACTGCTCGGTTTGGCCCTTGCCCCACTCGCGGCATCTGCTCTTCCCCAGTCCTGTTCAGGGCAGTTAGTTGTACTCCTGCTCAGCTCAGGGCAGTTAGTTTTGCCCCTGCTCCACTCGGGGAGGCTTTTCTCTTTTCATGTTTTGCTTGAGGCTTCCAGTTTGGGCACAGCCTTGCTCGGGTGCCTTGCTTTCCTCATGTCCCTCTCGGGACGGCTGAGTTTTTCCTCTCTTTGCTTGCGGAGGCTCGTTTTGCCCCTTCCCCACACAGGGTACCTGGCTTTACTGTGGCCTTGCTCAGGTGGCCTTTTATGCCCCTGCCCAAATTGGGGTGGCTAGTTTTGCCCCGCCCTGTCTGGGCATTTGGTTTGTCCCTGTCCTGGTCAGGGCATCTCTTTGTGCCCCTGGCCCCCCATGGGGCATGTCATTCTGCCCCTGCCCCCGCCCCGCTTGGAGCAGATATTTTTGCCCTGCCCAGCTGGGGTCCCGGTTTGCCCCAGCCTCTGCCTGCCCCCCAGTCCCTCCTGCCCCGGCACCTCTCGTTTCCCTCCAGTCCCGGCTCGGGCGTTTCTCCTGACTAGGCGGTGTCCCGTCGGGGCAGGGGCCGGGGAGGCTGCGCCGTGGTCCCCTCCCACGCACAACCCCGTACCTGGCTTTGGTCTGCGGTGGCACTGTGGCTGTGGGGCTGGCGGGGATGGGGCGAGCGGCCGCCGGGCCCTGGGGGCTCCTTGTCCCTCAGTTTCGTTCTGGTGAAAGGCGGCCCCTCTGCAGGCAGGCAGCTGCAGGCAGCTGTCTGCGTTTTCCGCAGGCGCTGCTGCCTGGGTCCTCGGAGGGCTTCATGGCCCAAAAGGTGCCAGCCCGAGTGCCAGGGGCTCCCTGGATGCACAACACTTGCGCTCTTACCAGTCCCGCCAGTTACCAGTTCCCACCAATGGACTCTACACGTAGAGAGAAAAACTACCCCATGAATTACATATGCAAGTTCAACACGTGTTTTTAATTCTGGCTTTGGCTTTTCAGCCTGTTGGTACCAACTGAGTATTGTTTTTCCAAGGCAATCCCAACAGCTGAACAGGGATTAAAGCTCTTCCTGGAGGGACCTGTGGGCAGGTGGGTGGGCCAGCAGAGCGGTCAGTGTCTCTCGAAGGTCTCTCTGAGCTCCTCCTGGCCAGAGGTGGCTCTGGGAGGAGGGACGAGATGGGCTGCTGGTGCCCATGTGCAGGTGCTTGTGATGTCAGTTACGACACAGTTCCTGACTGGGCAGGTGCAGGAACCTGGCCTGTGCAGGTGCCTGTGATGTCACTGGTGGCAGGAATGCTCATAGGGCATTGAACGGAAGCTGGCTTGTGCAGGGGCTTGTGATGTCAGTTACGACACCGTTCCTGACTGGGCAGGTGCCTGTGATGTCACTGGTGGCAGGAATGCTCATAGGGCATTGAACGGAAGCTGGCTTGTGCAGGGGCTTGTGATGTCACGCCTGGCACATTAGCTGATATTGCAGGCGCGGGAACCAGGCTTATGCTGCTGTTTGATGTCACTGGTGAACTGTGCATCTCACATGGCAAGTGCGGCAACGTGGCTTGTGCAGCTGTTTATGTCACGCCTGGCTTAGTACCTGATAGGGCAGGTGCTGGAACCTGGCTCATGCAGGTGCTTCCGAGGTCATTTGTGGCACGGTTCCTGATTGGGCATGTGCAGGAACTAAGCTTGTGTAGGTGTTTATGTCAGCTGTGGCACAGTTCCTGATAGAGCAGGGGCAGGAAACGGCCTTGTGCAGGTGTTTATGTCACTGGTGGCTTAGAAGCTCATAGGACAGGCGCAGGAACCTGGCTTGTTCAGGTCTTATGTCACTGGTGGCGGGAATGCTGATAGGACATTGAATGAATCCTGGTCTTGCACATGCTTATGATGTCACGGGTGGCTCAGTAGCTGATAGGGCAGGCGTGAGAACCTGGCTTGTGCAGGTCCTCTTTACTCTTTGCATCTCCAGTCTCTACGTAAATCATTCTAACTCGATTTTCCGTTGCATGTTTCTTCCATGCAGTAATTAGTAAGGTGAACCTTGCCATCAAACTTGCTGAACCTTGTCAGAGCACTGTTAAACTTTCTTAAATTCCATCGAACTTCCTGAACTGTCAAATTATTATTTTACCTCAGTAAAACATATCGCTGCCCCTCTCTTTGGGTGAGGTGCATTCCACTGCTTCGCAACAGTGCATGCTCCTGCCATAACAGTTACAGAGCCGCCAGTGAAATCACCAGCACTTGAACCCTGCAGGGGCCTGTGCCTGCCCTAACAGGTAGCCACCAGTGACATCCCAAGTAGCCGCATAAGCCAGGTGACTTCTCATACCCAATCAGCCACAGAGCCACCAGTGACATCACAAGCACCTACACAAAGCAGGGTCCTCTTCCTGTCCTATCACCTACTAGGATCATGCAGCATCTCTAGCCCTATCACTTACTCAGCCACTCATGACCTCACAAACGCCTGCACGAGCCAGGTAACTCGTCATAGCCAGTCAGCTGCCCAGGCAAAGGGAACGTGAGAAGCAGATGCACAGCCCGGTGTCCTTTCATACCCAAACAGCTACTCAGCCGCGAGTTACCTCACAAGTGCCCGCACAAGCAAGGGGCCTGCTCCTGCCCTTTCACACACTCAGCCACCTATGACCTCACAAGCACCATCAAAAGCCAGCAGCCTGCTGCTGCCCTCTAAACTACCATTGCACCAGAGACGTCACAAGCCCCTGCACAAGCCAGGGGCCTGCGCCTGGTCTGAAACATCCTCACCACCGGTGACATCGCAAGCACCTGCACGAGCCAGGAGTCCTGTCATTCCCAATCGCATGCTCGGACAACAGTTACCTCAAAAGCACCTTCGCAAGCCAGGGCCCTGCTTCTGCCCTACCACCTACTGGGTCACCAGTGACCTCACGTGCACCTGCAGAAGCCAGGGGCCTGCTCCTGCCTATCACGAATGAGCGGTTTAGAGGCCGCTCAAGGAATCACTGTCGAAGCTATCAGCAGAAAGTGATCTTAATAGAAATTGATAACAGCATGACTTAGCAGAGTTCGATGGCAAGGTTCACTCTGTCACTTACTCCACAGATGAAGCGCACAAAGGAAACGAGCATGGGAAGCTGAGAAGCCCTTGGCTAGTGTAAACACTACTTAGCAACAACTAAAACATCAGCGTGTTATCAACATTATTCTCATACTAAATCCAAAACACAGCACTATACCGGCTATTAGCCAGAAAATTACCTCTATCCCAGCCGAAAGCAGGGTATCGTGTTACAATTGAGTTGGGACGATTTATAGAGAGGCCAAGGACAGAAAGATTAAGGGAGACCCTCCCGTTGAGTCACGAGCTTCAGAGAAGACCCCGCTGGATCCAATCTTAGTCTCAGACTCGGACAATGGTTTATGTCTAAGGGACTATATGTGTTTAGCAGCAGTCTGAGGATCATTCACGATCTTAAGATAAATCATAAGATTTTAGCAGACTCTATTTGCTAGTGGGTACAAACACACACGCACACGGATGCAAAGATAGATAAATATACAAAGATATACCTGTTAAAAATCCCTCATCATACTCGAGGAAGACCCTCCTGTTCAACAGAAACTTATTGCCAGAATACCAGGAGATGGACAAGTGCCAGCTTCTTCTCTTGACAGGGAAATTGCTACACTTCCTTCATTATTTTCAAAGGTAGCTTCTGGTTTAAAAAGAAAAAAGTGGTTGAGAGGTTTGGGCATCTATGACATCTCAGGACTTGTAGCTGTGCTAGTTCAAGGTAAAGATTTTAGGGAAATTCCTTGGCTTTAGACTTCTTACCCGGAGCCATAAACTGGCCCAAATGACAGCTTCTTGGAAGCAGAATATAAGATGGATTTCTTGGAACACACAATGAAGTGCTAGCCCTCTTGTAGGCAGAAGAGCAGCAAATGGGATTTAAATACCTCATGTCGTTAAATGTAAACGGTAGGAAGAGAAGAATGGGTCTTCTAGAGAGAGGGATACTTTGCTTGCAGTATGGGTTTGAAGGTGCTGTGCTGTACAGCGTGACACCAGCACAGCCACGCTGAAGGCAAAAGAGGACGTCCTGTAAAAGAGGGACAGACGTGGCTCTGCTCGCTCTTTCAGGTACCCGTGGGTAAACCCACAGACAGCTCCCGTAAAGAGCCCCTTGGAGCAGCAAGGTTGAGCAGCAGCCCCATCAGGTGAGGTGGGGAAGGGTGTGGGCTGGGACGCTGGACAAAACCAGGGCTATCAATGAGAAACTGGGAGCTTTCACCTTGGGAACTGCGCTATGGCTGAGTAGAGGTGAGGAAGGGTGGAGGCCGTGCAAAAGTGCATGGGGTTTTTGTGTGTGCTGATGATTTTGTCTGTTCCTGACAGCTGGGTGCAGAGCTTCGGTCCTGATGGCCTCGCCACTCTGCTGAAGACCTGAAAAGGCTCCAGGAGGAAAAGGTGCTGCAGGGTGAGCAGCTGATCGCGTGGGCATCATTGCTGAGTGTCTGTCATAGTTTCCAGAAAGCCACAAGGCTCGTTGCTGCTCCACGCTCTTCCTGGCTCTCCTGGCGCAGCCCCACAGACATGGAGCTCTGCGTCCATCTGTGTTTCAAGTGTTCTTAACCTTCCTGTGTTCTTCCTCTTCCTACTGAGTTTGAATTTGACGGGTATAATCATACCGAACATACTGCAATAACTGACCAACAGATAGTATTTACAGTTTGCCCCGTGGCTCCTCAGGACTGGTTACTCCTGGGGTCAGGCCAAGAACTGTAGTGCCTGGAGAACCTGGTTCAGCCCTGGGCTTTTTCACGGTCCAATGGCAACCCCTTTCCTCTCCACGTGATTGTTCTCCCAGTGTGTCCAGCGGGGTGGCCATCCTGGTCCCAGGGTGTAAGGAGAATGGATGACGGCTACCTCAGTGATGCTCACCACGACACAGTGGTGAGGCTGGGGAAGACTGGTCCCTGGTGACCGCAGACATTTTCAAACGCAGGATTAGTACTGTGTCTGTATGTGGTCTGGTTGTGTGAGGAGGGAACAAAATACCAGCTCAGGGTGGTATGGCCAGGGCGGGAGGGAAGAAGAAAGAGGATCAGGGCAGGTTGCTCACGATGCGATGAGGCAGTGGTTTGCTTGGGGGCTTAAAGATCTCTTCTGAGATGGAGGTGGTGGGAGGAGGTGTTTGGGATTGAGCTGAGGGATTCTTGTGAGTAGGGGGGGCGATTGATAGCAGTGTGAATATTGGCTGTATTGGAATTCAGTCTGGTGGTTTCCTGCATAAACAACCTATCGTACCGTCTTTTGAAAGTCCATTAAGGTGGAATCTTGGTGTGATTGTGGGTGCTGAGGGCCTCATCATCGCCTTACCTAAGAGCTCTGGAGGAAAGAGAGGAGGTGTCTTGTTCCATAAGTTTGTCAGCTCGCTGATTTTCTTCCTCGCAGGTCACATAGTACATGATGCAGACAAGAGACCATCCAATGCCTGAAGGCTTTATGCACAAGCAGGTAAGAGCCTTGTGCAGTGTGTAGAGACAACCTCACACAGCCACAGCTCCCGCTGCACGGTGTCTGCCCAGTTATCTCAGAGCGGTTGCTGGAATGCGCAGGGAAAATAGTGCTGGAAGTTTCCTGCTCTTCAGTAAATCCTTGATATCGTCCCGTTGCTTGTTTTGCAGCTCTAAATTAAAGCTAAATGAAAATAGAAATTTTGCTTCAGAGCTTGATCGTGTCCTTTTCTTCCGTCCTTTTACTTGTTCAGTGGCTACGGAAGGGAACCACTCCGTTGGTAGGAGCATCCATTGAGTTATAAAGATGCGTGATATCAAAGCATCTTTGTGTATATTTATGCATGAGATCATTACAGTTGCTGTTTTAAAGATACCCATCTCTGTAGTACATAAAACCTTTGGCAGTAAAATTGTAAATCCACGCAATGGGGTGTTAGGCAGACAAATCCAATTAAATCCTTCAAAGAGCTTTGAAAGCCTCTCCGAGAGGGTACAGAAATGGTTATTTGTGAGTCTCTTGAACCGCCTTTTATGGCAGCTTGCTGAGAGTGTCTGTGGCAAGTAGTCTTCTGGGGGTTTAACGCTGCACATGGTCGGTTCTTTAAACAAGCAAATGAATAAACTTAAGACTTGGTGTTACTCTTTTAACAGATCCTACACAAATGGGAGGCCTGAGTAGGCTGCTTCTAGCAACGGAACATGCCCTGACTGCACAAGAGGTAAGGAACCCTCTTCTCTCCCTTACCGCGAGCCCTCAGTTAAAGAGAGCTCTGAAGAGGAATGTTTGACCAGTGAGAAATGACATATAAGATACATACCTCAGGTGGGACTGAAGTGTGAGCCCTGTGGTAGGAGTCCTGTATCCCAACCGTGAACGTAGATGTTTGGCCCAGTTTTTATATGGGTTCAGTATTAACTCTGCTGACTGAATATTTGATTGGACCAGGCAAGTCTGCCCCCTGAGAGGATATTGTCTCAGGTGGAAAGGTTGAAATACAGGGACTGTGTTAACAAACAGGTGGTTTGCAAACTCTTTTGGGCAAGGATTTCATATGCTTGTGTAATGCCTCACACAACTGTGGCCTTGGCACTAATAGCAAAATAAATGCCTGATCATTTCCATACAGTCAGTGTCATTATGAATCATAGAATCATAGAATCATAGAATCATTAAAGTTGGAAAAGACCTCTAAGATCATCGAGTCCAACTGTCAACCCAACACACCATGCCCACTACACCATGTCCCTAAGCGCCTCATCTACACGTCTTTTAAATACTTCCAGGGATGGAGACTCAACCACTTCCCTGGGCAGCCTGTTCCAAGGCCTGACCACTCTTTCAGTAAAGAAATTTCTCCTAATGTCCAATCTAAACCTCCCTTGGCGCAACTTGAGGCCATTTCCTCTCGTCCTATCGCTTGTTACTTGGGAGAAGAGACCAACACCCACCTCGCTACAACCTCCTTTCAGGTAGTTGTAGAGCGCAATGAGGTCTCCCCTCAGCCTTCTCTTCTCCAGGCTGAACACCCCCAGTTCCCTCAGCTGCTCCTCATCAGACTTGTGCTCCAGGCCCTTCACCAGCTTCGTTGCCCTCCTCTGGACACGCTCCAGCACCTCCATGTCCTTCTTGTAGTGAGGGGCCCAAAACTGAACACAGGATTCGAGGTGCAGCCTCACCAGTGCCGAGTACAGGGGCACGATCACCTCCCTGCTCCTGCTGGCCACACTATTTCTGATACAGGCCAGGATGCCGTTGGCCTTCTTGGCCACCTGGGCACACTGCCGGCTCACGTTCAGCCGGCTGTCAACCAGCACCCCCAGGTCCTTTTCCTCTGGGCAGCTTTCCAGCCGCTCTTCCCCAAGCCTGCAGCGTTGCACCAAGCCTGTAGCGTTGCATGTATGCATTCTGAAACCATGCAAGTTCTAACAAGCAGTCAAAGTATTGTAGGATATTCTTATTGACCAAGACTTTGTGTCTAAAAATAAGTTTGTAGTTCATTTGCCATCACAAACATTTTGTTTTTATGAAGGAGACTAGTAAATAAAAGTGTTCCTGCATATCTCCAGTAGCACAGAGACCTCTGGTCTTTCTTTAGATGGATTATAACTTATGATCTATTTTTTGGGCCAGCTTTGAAAATTGTTCGAAAGGTGGCTTGTACTTTGGATAAAATAGGTAGTCACTGCCATAAACCTCTAGTCTGGAAAGAAGAGCCGTGGAAGCACGGAGGGTTTCTTTTTTCTTTTTTGTTGTTATTGGGAGGAAAAGCAATAATTAACTATCTATATGTGTAGTGCATTTGAGGTGGATTGCTCCTGTACTGCCAAGACTGAGCCAGGACTCCTCAATGCTTTGCAGGCTGGTTTGAGCAGTGGAAACCTTTGTGCAGATGTGGGTACTGGCTTTCTGTGCTGCAGCATGAAAAATAAGGAACGCTAGGGTAAGGCTGGCAGAGAAGTGAAAAGAAATTGATTATTTTGTGCTAAAATGAGAATGTCCTGTAGTTTTCAAACTTTGAATCTCCCCGCTTGGAATTTAAAAACTGCTTTTATTATGCTGTTATGTTTAAATGAGGGGGAAGGTGTATTGTAGTCACAGACGCTCAGTTCCATTAAGAAGGGTCTTTGCCTTCTGAGTTGACCTTTCTTGGTTTTACATGAAAAGTGCCTCAGGTAGTATGATTTCAGATGGCAGTGAAGGAATAAAATCTACATATGGGTTTAGAGACAAATCAAAAAGGATGTTGTGTGATTGTTTTAGTATGTGAACTTTTTTTAATCAGGATTTCTTTTTTTTTTAGCAAAAGACCCCCTTCCCATGCACCTGCATAAACCCCTTTTTTTCCGATAGAACCATGCAATATGGCTTGTGATGTAATGTTTACTTTATGTATAAGCTGTATTATGCTGTGCTCTTTTGGACTTGCAGCATTCTTTTGAAACCCGGCCCTCCACATCAGAGAGGCAAGCTGTGCAATCTGCTTTCCTCCAAAATGTAGAGCAAAATAATTGTCATCAATACAGTCCGAACAAAACTAGTTGAGGGATTTGTTGGCTGTTGTTAGAATCACGATGGGCCAGAAATTAGCCCGTACTTACTCCTCAGGAGCGTGGACAGCGGAGACATAAGATGTTGATCTTTGCATGCCTATGGGACAACCTATGGTTGGATTTCCATGCTTATGCTTGAGAACAGTTTCTCGCTCAAACCAGTGTTTGGGAGGTTAACGGAACACGCTAGGCGGTGGTGTGACAGGCTCAATAAGAAAAGCTCACAAATTAATTGCAGAATTGGTAAGCTGCTTTCCTCTTCAGTGGAGGTTTTTTAGTTATGTTGCATTAGACTTGGTATTGGTGGGGGGTACTCAGGTAACTGTTGAGGTATTTATTGTCAGTGAAGAGATTCAGTAGTTGCTTAATTATGGGAAATACGTGTACTGTTTTTATATGCTTGTAATTATATAAGTATGTCATATATCTAAAGCCCTGGCATTTCTATTTAAAAAAAGGACAGATGCAGTGTAATTTTCAAAAGAATGCTCTAAATGGTATCATGAGGTCTTCATTATCATTAAAGTGTGTGCATGTATGTTTAGATACACATGCATATATGTGGTTCTTAAACTGGGGGACCGCCAGAGTTAAGATTGCCTGTCAACATGCAGTGTGACTGCTTGTGTATATATGTATGATTATGCAGACTTGGGTGGCCTTGTAAGCACAGGTTTTAAATACTATTGTCATCTTAAAAATTGTTACTCTAAAGGAAGGCAGCACTGGCATAGTTTGCTCAGAACCTGGGAGAAGATGAGGGAAATGATACTTAGAGGTCTGCTAATCCCCCATCAATGTATTCAACACCCACTGATTTTCTGTCCAGGGTATGTTAAATGGATGTATGGGGACTTTTCAAGTCAGGTGTTTAACCTTCGCGCTGTCAGAAGCCCAGCTGTCCGGTAACAAAGAGAACAGGCGCCGGCGGGAGGACGGGAAGAGGCATAACAGCGATATTTACAAAATTGCCTTGGGGCTTCAGTCACCATCTCTGTATGTCGGTGGTGATGTTCCTACTTCTGTAATTTTTTTCGATAGATTAGAGAGTTTTCTTCTGATAATAGAATTCCGTGTCAGTACATGGCTGATTTCCAAGCAGCGGCTGGAGTTACTAAGCAGATAGGCAGAAGTTACAGACCTTAGCAGCAGTAAGCAAAGGACTTGGGTTTCCACCTGGCTTTTGGGTCCTTTCATCAGTTACGCAAGACTGTGGTGCGTATAGGAGCATATTTTGTTGAATACCTGAGCAGAAACGCCAGATGGGTCTGCTCCAGCTACTGTCGTTGCCCTAGGCAAAGCCCAGTCCTCTCACTTTCTCACAGAGGGTTTATTAGCAGAAGGCCTGAAGCTGGGTGAGGAGCGCTCCTTGCTTGCCTGCTCACCTCCCTGCACATCTCCCTTACGTGCCCGTCAGGCCCTTTGCTTGCCTGACAGCTGCACTCGGTGGCCTGCCTGTAGGTTACTGCCCGGAAATCGCGGGATTTGTTGGGTAGTCCAAAACCTGGCTCCTCTACCAGTTTCCCCTTTACCGCTGCTCTGCACATCAGGGTGGCTTTAAAGCCTCACATCAGCCGGTGCAGAAGGTGAGCCAGGGGCCGTCCTTCACCTTCGTTTGGTGTGATCCGTTTTAGAGCAGGTTATGGTAACCTGCAAGGGAAAGGGAGGCTACGGAAGCGCTATCCTTATGCTTTCCTTCTCTTTGAGAACAAAAGATGCCGTGTGATGCCGGGTCTGCGCAGGGCGGTATTGCCCAGGGTGTAAATCAGAAGCGAAAAATCTCTCGGTGCAACCGAGGGTAAGCTGGGAGGAGGAAACAGGAGAAGAAATGAGATGCTGAGGAGGTTTTATTATGGCAGGCAATGAGACGTATGCAATGGCACTATCTGTGCATCCGCTCTCTCCAGCAGTTATTCTAACGCTTTGATCAGGTTCAGCCTGGCAGAAGTTAGAAGTCCTGGAGCTAATAAATTTCCCACAAGTTGGAAGTGTGGGGGGAGCAGCTGAGCAGCTGAGTAGAAGAAACAAGCTCCCCCTGAAGCCTGAGGTGCCCTTGCAGAACCGCTTCACCGCTCTGCAGGCTGAAGAGGAAAGTCCCATCACACCAGGAGAGACGCTGGAGCTGAGTAAGGCAGCCGATCTGTTTCCCATGTAACAACCAGCGCAACTCAGAGAAGACGACGGGTGGTAGTAGTAGGCGACTCTCTTCTGAGAGGTACAGAGGCGCCCATTTGCCGACCGGACGGACTCTCTAGAGAGGTGTGCTGCTTACGAGGGGCTCGTATCAGGGATGTCACCGAGAGGCTACCAAGCCTCGTACAGTCCACTATTGTCCGCTGCTGCTGTTTCACGTGGGCACCAGTGATACAGCCAGGAGCAGTCTGAGGAGTATCAAGAAGGATTACAGAGCCCTGGGAGCGATGGTAAGGGACTCTGGAGCGCAGGTAGTTTTTTCATCAGTCCTGCCGGTCAAAGGAAAGGGGTCTGAAAGGGCCAGTCAAACCTGGCGAGTCAACAAATGGTTACGGGACTGATGCGACAGCCAGGGCTTCGGCCACTTAGACCATGGGACTCGCTTTGAGAAACCTGGTCTTCTGGGGGCTGATGGGGTCCGTCTGTGAGAGAAGGGGAAGAGCATCTTCGGTCATAGGCTTGCCAAGCTGGTGAAGAGGGCTTTAAACCCAAGTTGCCGTGGGAGAGGAGCCTCAATCCATCCCACTCCTACCAGTTTGATGCCAGTGCCAGCAATAGATGCCCAGAGACCCTGGATCACAGGCCAGCAGGAGAGCGCCTGAAGAGCGGCACAAAGGAACCCCAGCCAGTAAGACAGCTTCATCGGAGGCCCACCTTGAATGCCTCTATGCAAACGCACATAGCATGGGGAATAAACAAGAGGAGTTAGAGATGTGCGCACGCCTGCAGGGCTACGATCTCATTGGCATCACGGAGACGTGGTGGGATGGCTTCTATGATTGGAGTGTTGGGATGAAGGGATACAGACTCTTTAGGAAGGACAGGCAGGAGGGGCGATGAGGAGGGGGTGTCACCCTCTATGTCAATGACCATCTGGAGTGCCTGGGGATGGATGAGGAGCTGACCGAGAGCTTATGGGTCAGGATTAAAGGGAGGGCAGGGACAGGTGACATTACGGTGGGGGTCTGCTACAGGCCACCTGACCAGGAAGACCGAGCAGATGAGGCCCTCTATAGACAGATAGGAGCAGCCTCACGTTCACAAGCCCTGGTCCTCATGGGGGACTTCAACCACCCCGATATCTGTTGGAGGGACAACACGGCACGGCATAAGCAATCCGGGAGGTTCCTGGAATGCGTCGATGATAACTTCCTTCTCCAAGTGGTGGAGGAGCGAAGGAGGAGAGGTGCTATGCTGGACCTTGTTCTCACCAACAAGGAGGGGCTGGTGGAGAATGTGAAGCTCATGGACAGCCTTGGCTGCAGTGACCATGAAATGGTGGAGTTCAAGATCCTTAGGGCACTGAGGAGGGCGCACAGCAAGCTCACTACCCTGGACTTCAGGACAGCAGGCTTCAGGGGCCTGCTTGGTAGAGTGCCATGGGACAAAGCCCTGGAGGGAAGAGGGGCCCAAGAAAGCTGGTTAATATTCAGGGATTACCTCCTCCAAGCTCAGGAGTGATGCATCCCAACAAAGAGGAAATTGGGCAAAAACACCAGGAGGTCTGCATGGGTGAACAAGGAGCTCCTGGACACACTCAGACACAAAAAGGAAGCCTACAGAGGGTGGAAGCAAGGACAGGTAGCCTGGGAGGAATACAGAGAAATTGTCCAAGCAGCCAGGGATCAGGTTAGGAAAACTAAAGCCCTGACAGAATTAAATCTGGCCAGGGACATCAAGGGCAACAAGAAAAGCTTCTATAGGTATGTTGGGGATAAAAAGAAGACTAGGAAAAATGTGGACCCTGTCTGGAACGAAACAGGAGACCTGGTAACCCGGGGTACGGAGAAGGCGGAGGTACTCAATGACTTTTTTGTCTCGGTCTTCACCGGCAAGTGCTCGAGCCTCACCGCCCAAGCCGCAGAAGGCAAAGCCAGGGACTGGGAGAATGAAGAGCCGCCCACTGTAGGAGAAGATCAGGTTTGAGACCATTTAAGGAACCTGAAGGTGCACAAGTCCATTGGACCCGATGAGATCCATCTGCGGGTGTCCTGGTTCCAGCTGGGGAGTGTGCTGTGTATTGGGTTTGTTATGAGAGGAGTGTTCATGGCCCATTGATGCTTTGGTTGTTGCTGGGTGGTGCTTGCACCGGGGAGACTTTTGGTTTCTTTTTTCGGCCTCCCATGCCCTGCCACGTGCAGGGGAAGCTCTAGCGGGGGGAGCCTAGCCGGGGTGGTTGACCGAGCTGGCCAATGGGGTATTCTATTCCATGTGACATCATGCTCAGTAGAAAAACCAGGGGTGTGGGGGGACTTGCCCCCCGTTCGTGACACGCGATCGGTGGTCGGTGAGCAGTTGCATTGTGCATTGCCTGCTTTGTATATTCTGTTATTGTTGTTGTTCTCATTGTTATTATTACTGTTCTATTCATTTAATTCAATTATTAAACTGCTTTTACCTCAACATGGGAGTTTTCCTACTTGTGCCCTCCTGGTTCTCTTCCCCATCCCACCAGAGGAGGGGGGTGAGCAAGCGGCTGCGTGGGGTTTAGCTGCTGGCTGGGGTTAAACCACGACAGCACATCCTGAAGGAACTGGCGGATGAACTTGCTAAGCCACTATCCATCGTATTTGAGAAGTTGTGGCAGTCCGGTGAAGTTCCGGCTGACTGGAAAAGGGGAAACATAACCCCCATTTTTAAAAAGAGAAAAAAGGAAGACCTGGGGAACTACAGGCCAGTCAGTCTCACCTCTGTGCCTGGGAAGATCATGGAACAGATCCTCCTGGCAGCTATGCTAAGGCACATGGAGGACAGGGAGGTGATTCGAGACAGCCAGCATAACTTCACCAAGGGCAAGTCCTGCCTGACCAACCTAGTGGCCTTCTATGATGGAGTGACTACATCAGTGGACATGGGAAGGGCTACAGATGTCATCTGTCTGGACCTTTGTAAGGCCTTTGACACGGTCCCCCACAACATCCTTCTCTCTAAACTGGAGAGGTATGGATTTGATGGGCGGACTGTCCGGTGGGAGAGCAATTGGTTGGATGGATGCATCCAGAGGGTAGTGGTCAACGGCTCAATGTCCAGGTGGAGATCGGTGACGAGTGGTGTCCCGCAGGGGTCCGTATTGGGACCAGTACTGTTTAATATCTTCATCAATGACATAGACATAGCGGGATCAAGTGCACCCTCAGCAAATTTGCAGACGACACCAAGCTGAGTGGTGTGGGTGACACATCTGAGGGACGGGATGCCATCCAGAGGGACCTGGACAAGCTCGAGAAGTGGACCCGTGTGAACCTCATGAGGTTCAACAAGGCCAAGTGCAAGGTCCTGCACCTGGGTTGGGGCAACCCCCCATATCAATACAGGCTGGGGGATGAAGGGATTGAGAGCAGCCCTGCCGAGAAGGACTTGGGGGTGCTGGTGGACAAAAAGCTGGACATGAACCAGCAATGTGCACTCGCAGCCCAGAAGGCCAACCGTATCCTGGGCTGCATCAAAAGCAGCGTGGCCAGCAGGTCGAGGGAGGGGATTCTGCCCCTCTACTCTGCTCTGGTGACCCCCCACCTGCAATACTGCGTCCAGCTCTGGAGCCCTCAGCACAAGAAAGACATGGACCTGTTGGAGCGGGTCCAGAGGAGGGCCACAAAAATGATCAGGGGATGGAACACCTCTCCTGTGAAGAAAGGCTGGGAGAGTTGGGGTTGTTCAGCCTGGAGAAGAGAAGGCTTCGGTGAGACCTTATTGCGGCCTATCAGTACTTGAAGGGGGCTCCTAAGAAAGATGGAGGCAAACTTTTTAGCAGGGCCTGTTGTGACAGGACAAGGGGGAATGGTTTTAAACTAAAAGAGGGTAGATTTAGACTAGATATAAGGAAGAAATTTTTTACAATGAGGGTGGTGAAACACTGGAACAGGTTGCCCAGAGAGGTTATAGATGCCCCATCCCTGGAAATGTTCAAGGTCAGGTTGGATGGGGCTCTGAGCAACCTGATCTAGTTGAAGATGTCCCTGCCCACGGCAGGGGGGTTGGACTACATGACCTTTAAAGGTCCCTTCCAACCCAAACTATTCTATGATTCTATGAAATTAGTGTTTCTATCAAACAAAGGCAACAGCATTAACCTTTTAAAGATAACAGAAATTGATAGGAAAGTGTTGTGGTTTAACCCCAGCCAGCAACTAAGCCCCACGCAGCCACTTGCTCACTCCCCCCACAGTGGGATGGGGGGAGAGAATTGGGAGGGTAAAAATGAGGAAACTCGTGGGTTGAGATAAAGACAGTTTAATAGATAAAGCAAAAGCTGCACACACAAGCAAAGCAAACCAAGGAATTCGTTCAGTACTTCCCATTGGCAGGAAGGTGTTCAGTCATCTCCAGGAAAGCAGGGCTCCACCACGCGTAGCGGTTACTTGGGAAGACAAATACCATCACTTCGAACGTTCCCCCTTCCTTCTTCTTCCCCCAGCTTTATATGCTGAGCATGACGTCATATGGTATGGAATACCCCATTGGCCGGTTGGGTTAGCTGTCCTGGCTATGCCCCCTCCCAGCTTCTTGTGCACCTGGCAGAGCACGGGACTGAAAAGTCCTTGACTAGCATAAGCACTACGTAGCAACAACTAAAACATCAGGGTGTTATCAACATTATTCTCATACTAAATCCAAACCAGCACTATACCAGGTACCAGGAAGAAAATGAACTCTATCCCAGGTGAAACCAGACAGACATGTATGGTTGTTCTAACCACAAAATCACCTCTGTGTTACTTACTGGGCACCAAAGATCTGTCCTTTAGACGCAAAGCTGTAAGAAGCTGGGCTTCACACCTTCACACCTTCCATGACTTGTGGTTCCTGTACCGCAAGGTGAACAGGCCCCAGCACCGTGGCCTCAAAGGCAACGAGAAGACTCGTCCTCCCTCTCCGCACCCGCCCGGGGAGCGAGCGCCTTACAGTGCTGGTGTTGCGGAGGCTGAGCCATAACAGCCCCTCTCGGGAGGGCTTCTCCGCTCCAGCACAGTGCTCCTGCGGTGGGGCGGGCCAATGGCTCCCAAATCAGAGCTGGTTTGTGCTGTGCCAGCTCGGGCGCGTGTTGACACGTTCATGTGGACGTGCCCCTAGATAGGAAAAGGAAGCTCTGGTCTCTGTTACGGCGTGTGGGCAGAGTTCAGACGTGCGTGGCCCTGCAGTGCCGGCCTCGAGGAGCGGAGAGGAGGTTTCATACAGCTTCCTCGTTCACGTTGCTTCTCCTAAGCAAAATAGTGCCCTTTCATATGGCATATCGAGTAGGCGCCGCTTGTGAACAAACTGCTTCAATTGACACCACAAACTAAGGTACGTAAGGCAGCTGGAAAATTTAAGTGACATTGGGAACTAAACCCCACGTTTGGCTATTCCTGGGAGAATCCCACCAGTGAAGTGGCCTGAAATAACCAAATGAGCGCTCAGACATGCAAGCAGCATCCTTATATATTTCACACCAGTGCAGAGACTCAGACCTTCAGAGGCGGGTCACTCAACAGCAGCAAGATCGTTATGCATCTCTGGTACAATGCACACTGCTGCTGAGGCACGGACATCTTAACCAATACAGAAGCATGAGAAAAGCAGTGATAAACAATTACATCAGTGAAAACAGTGACACAAACCATTGAAAAAGCAAAAGACAGGCCTTAAAAATACATTATTTGTAACCCTTTGGGTAGATGTAGTCCCCTAGTACACTGACAAAACCTCCTGCTTGGTGTTTAATAAACACCAATTCCTTTAATAAAGGAAGCATAGCTCATACGAGGCTCTTTTACTGCTTGGTTTTATGGCAGGGTGTGGTGGTGGATTAAAGTCACTTTCTGCTAATACCTTTGACGGTGATTCTTTAAGCAGCCTCTAAACCACTCATTCACAACACAGGGAAGAAACAAGTTCGACTGTGTACGTAAGCAAATAGTGCACCTGCATCTAGTGTTTTCAGGGGAGTATGGGTAGCAGATTCCCGAAACAAAACACACTGAGGCTATTGCAGTGCTTAAGCATCTCGGACAAATGGCAGCGGCAGCAGCAGTACAAGCTGCGTGTGCTGGAGGCCTGCTTATTCTGTGGTGCTTTGTGCTTGCGGGCAACAGATGCAGTTGCTAGCTAAACCTCATGTGTGCGTGCACTAATAAAGGCTATTGAGATACTTGTTTTGGTAATAAGTAAGATAAAACCACATTTGCATTGAAATGTTTTAAAGAAAGTGAAATTTCATGAAAAATTAAAAATTGTTAGGGAAAAAAATTCCATCCTGTTACTTTTGCTAAAATCCCACGAAGCCTCCTTCCTGTCTTCAGTTTCCTATAAGCCATGTTACATACCTTATTTTATACTAATAGTACCTCATGCTTCTAGGAGTTACACAGGTAAATCTTTTATAGTCAAATGTGACATTTAATGAATGTATCATATCTGATACAATTCCGGAATGATGTTTGATTAACACATTTCTGGCTAATAAGAATAGTACAGCTAAGCTCCGTGTTAATTCGAATAAGGCTGTTGTTTTTGAACAGTAATTTCTTTGTAATTTGATTTCAGAAGTTATGACTCTTTCTTGCACTGCTTCCCATAAGCACCCCTAAACGGATGTTTAGGTACATTATTTGAGGAATTTTAGGCTTGAGGTACCCTTAACTACTTATGGTCATGCTGTTCGGTGACTGCGGATTATTTTTCTAATAAGTATTTCTGTCACTTAGCAACCCTCAGTGTCTTCAAAACCTTGGTTTTTTTAGCTTCTAAGTAATTTTCTTATTCAGAATGGTAGTATAAATTACAGATATAGCAGTGTTGATAGCATCCCTAATACAAGGTATTTGTGTATGTAGCCCAAAATCATCGGTTTAGTATTTTGTTGCATAAAACTCCTTTGCAAAGTTTGGAATTAAAAAAAAAAATCCTGGTATTTTTGTGCTCTCTTCTTAGTTTAAGTAAAGTTAGTCTAAGTAAAATTAAAGTTTTAACGTGTCTATTTGGATGTTACATTATGTGCTTTACCTATTGTGGCTGCTTTAGTTGTTGACTCCAGAAAAAATAAGTGTAGTTCTGGAATTTCCAAAATTTTTTTCTGTTCTATAACCACCAAATAGCTCTATGCAACTATGCTTTAGTTGTGCAATGTACAACATTTTTGTCAACATATTTCCAGTAGTTGCTAGAAGTGCAACTGTGGTGTTTGGTTTGCTTGTTGTTTTTTTTTTTAAAGTTTACACTATTTCATCAAAGTTTTAATGGATTTCATTGGCATAAGTTACAAGACAAGAATGAAGTTGCAAAGAGTCCTGGCCCTCTGCAAGCATCACTTGCTTGTTTATATCTTTCCAGTTTTTGAAATACTCATAATCAGGTGACATATAAATATTTAGCTGTGTAAATATTGATTGTACAGGACGCTGGGTGGTGTTTGAGTAAGTGCATGTGGAAGGAAATTTTGTCATAGCAGGGGCTTCTTTTTATTACTTGTTTTCACACCAGCTGTGAATCTGACTCCCGTGTCTTTAATACTCGTTGCTGTGTGCACCTTCATACTCCTCCCTGAACACCATCACTTACGGCGTAGATCCTAGCACACAGAAGATGTGATTCGTTTGTTTGTTTGTTTGAACATCAACCCACAAGACCTTGAGTTCCAACTTCAGATCTGAGGCTTTCAAAATGTATTAGAAAGAAATTAAAGCACTAATCCTTTATTTCTGATTAAAGGTAATGGCCAGAGTGAAGTACATAACCTGTGATGAAGCTCTTAAACAGCCCGCTGGCTTTTCTTGTTAGGAAGACGAAATGCCTGGTTTGCCAGTAATGAAAAGAAATACTTACAAGCTGCTTAAAATTGGTTAACTCCAGTGTCACTTACGATACTTCTGTGGTAGTAATTCAACATCCATCTTCCAGTATTTCTAAGATGCTTTTGCATATTAA
>NW_027441486.1:375560-423065 GCF_964195595.1 Calonectris borealis | reverse complement strand
ATAACTCGGGGACCCCTCCCCCGCTCGGGTTCCGGCGGGGGGGACTGGGGGGGGAGGGGAAAAGGGGGATGGGGAGGGGGGAGGGGGGGGAGGCGGTTTGGGGCGGCGGGGGGAAGGGAGGGGGAAGGAGGCCAGGGCGGCGCAGAGGAGGGGGGCAGGGCGGGGTGCATGGTGGGGGGCCCCAGTTGGGGGGGGGGCCCCCAATTGGGGGTGGGGAGGGGGGGTCCCCAATTGGGGGGGGGGATGGGGTGGGGGGGCCCCAATTGGGGGGGGATGGGGTGGTGAGGGGGGTCCCCAATGGAGGGGTGGTGAGGGGGGTCCCCAATGGGGGGGGAGAGGGGGGTCCCCAATTGGGGGGGGGGGATGGGGTGGTGAGGGGGGTCCCCAATGGGGGGGGGAGAGGGGGGTCCCCAATTGGGGGGGGGGGATGGGGTGGTGAGGGGGGTCCCCAATGGGGGGGGGAGAGGGGGGTCCCCAATTGGGGGGGGGGATGGGGTGGGGGGGCCCCAATTGGGGGGTGATGGGGTGGGGGTCCCCAATGGGGGGGTGATGGGGTGGGGGGTTCCCAATGGAGAGGGGTGATGGGATGGGGGTCCCCAATGAGGGGGGTGATGGGGTGGGGGTGCCCCAATTGGGGGGGTGATGGGGTGGGGGGGCCCCAATGGGGGGGGTGATGGGGTGGGGGTCCCCAATGGGGGGGGTGATGGGGTTCCCAATGGGGGGGGGTGATGAGGTGGGGGTCCCCCTAACTGGGGAAAGGGGTCCTGGGGTGGGGGTCCCCAATGAGGGGGTGGTGATGGGAGGGGCTAATTAGGGGAGGGGGTCATGAGGTGGGGGATGGGCGTCCCTAAATAAGGGAGGGAAAACGGGGGACCCCAATTAGGGGAGGGGGTCCTAGGGTGGGGGAGGGAGGTCAGAGGAGGGGGTGATGGGGTGGGGGAGGGGGTCCCCAATTAGCAGTGGGAAAGGGGGACCCCTAATTGGGGGTGGGAGAGGGGGTCCCTAATTGGGGGGGGGGGGGCTGGGGGTGGGAGATGGGGGGGTCCCCAGTGGGGGAGGGGGGGCCGGACCGGGGGGTTCGTCGGCTTCGCCCCGAGGCTGCTCCTGTTGGGGGGGGATGGGGGGGTGGGGGGGTCGCCCCGTTACCCAGGGTGCTTTGCACCCCTCTTACCCACAATGCCTCGCTCCCGTTTCGGGGTGCAGCCCCCCCCACACCTCCCCCCGAAGGGGGGCGGGGGAGGGGACCCAGGCGTCCAGCCCCCCCCCGCTCCCTGGTCCTCCCCGTCGCCAAGGCAGCATCCACCGTCGCCATGGCAACGGCTCCCTGGCAACCACGGCCCATCCCCCCCCCATCTCGCTGCGCTCCCCTCCCCCACCTCTACCCCCCCATCCCCCCCCCCCGACACCGGCATCCCCCCCCCTTCCCCCCCCCAGGGCCGACACGCACACGCGTGTGCACAGGCAGACACGGCCCGACACGCGTGGCAACAGCCCGGGCGCACGTGCGCACACGCATGAGCCGCAGCCGGGATGGGCACACGCGTGCACACACGAACACGCGCACACACACGAACACGCGTGCACACACGAACACGCGTGCACACACGAACACGCGCGCACACACGAACACGCGTGCACACACGAACACGCGTGCGCACGCCGCAGCAGCTCAGCCCGCCCCGCACACGCGTGTGCACGGACACGCTCCCGCCAACGCTGCGGGTGCACCCGCATGTGACACGCTCACGCATGCAATGCACACGCGTGTGACACGCGCAGGCACGCGTGCCGCCACACGGCGCCGCAGGCAGGGCTCGGTGTCACGCCGCCACACGCAATGTCCCCCGCGGTGTCACCCGGCGCCTCGCACACCCGGTGTCACCGTCGGTGTCGCACCCGCCACCGCGCTGCCACCACGGGGCCGGTGGCACGCGCGGTGTCACCCGCTCGCTGTCACACACGCGGTGGCACACGCGCGTTGTCGCTGTCACACACCCGGGCGCGGTGTCACACCCGGTGTCACACCCGGTGTCACACGTGCGGTATCAGTGTCACACTCGCTGTCACACGCTCGCTGCCGGTGTCACACTCGCTGTCACACACCCGGGGTCGGTGTCACACCCGGTGTCACACGCCTGTTGTCACTGTCACACGCCCGGTGTCAGTGTCACACACTCAGCGTCACCCCCCCGGTGTCGGTGTCACCCCCGCTGTCGGTGTCACCCCCCGGTGTCGGTGTCACCCCCGGTGTCGGTGTCACCCCCGGTGTCGGTGTCACTGCCACACACGCGATGTCACGCTCCGTGTCACACACTTGCCGTCGATGTCACACGCTCCCCATCCCCCCCATCCCCATGGCAACGGCCCCCCCGGAATGGGGGGGACCCCCCCACCCCCCGACCCCCCCGACCACGCGCCGCCACCACTTACCGGAGCCGAACCGGGGGGGTCCCGGTGCCGGGGGGGGTCCCGGGGGGTCCGGGGGGGTCCCGGTGCCCGGGGAATTCCTGGGCGGTCCGGGGGAGTCCCGGGGGGGGGGTCCCGGGGTCCCGGTGCCGGCGGATCCGGGGGGGGTCCTGGTGCCCGGGGGGGTTCTGGGGGTCCCGGGGGTCCGGGGGGGATCCCGGGGGTCCCGGTGCCAGCGGATCCGGGGGGGATCCCGGTGTCGGGGGGGTCCGGGAGGTCCCGGGGGGGTCTCGGGGGTTCCGTTGCCGGGGGGGTCCCGGGGGTCCCGGTGCCGGCGCGGAGCCCCCGCAGGACGCAGCCCCCGGCGGGATCCAGCGGCGGGGGGGGGTCGAGGGGAAGGGGGGGGGGATGCCGGGGCGGCCGCCGATTGGCTGAGCGCAGCCAATGGGGGTGGGGGGGCGTGGCCTGCGCCCCCTTTTCCCTCCCTCCCCCCCCCGCCGCGGGGCTTCATTAAGAAAAGGGCCCGCGGGGGCGGCGCCATTGGGCGAGGCGGCTGTCAATCAGCGGGGAGGGGCGGGCTCAGGGCGGGGGTCCCACGGTCCCCAGCCCCTCCCCAGGGTCCAGTGCGGCGCAGGGGGGGGTCAATGGGGGAAACCCCCCGCTCAGGGAACCCCCCTCAAGGACCCCCTTTGGGGACCCCCCCCGGGTCGTCGTCCCCGCCCAGGGACCCCCAAGGGACCCTCCCCTCCGGGACCCCCCCCAGGGGCCCCCCCCTCCCCCCTCCGCAGGGAGCCCCCCCGGAACCCCCGGGTTCTCCTCCCAAGGACCCCCCCACGGAGCCCCCCGGGGTCCCCCACTCCAAGACGCCCCCCAGGGACACCCCCCAGGTCCCCCCCCTCCCAAGGACCCCCCCCCGGACCCCCCCCGGGTCCCCCCACCCCAAGAACCCCCCCCCGAGACCCCCCCAAACACTCAGCCGGGCTCTGAACTGGGGGCAGCGTTTATTGCCCCCCCTTTGGGGGGTGTTTTGGGGGGGTCGCTCAGAGCCCCCCCTTTGGGGGGTGTTTTGGGGGGGTCGCTCAGAGCCCCCCCGGGGGGCCCAGCCCCCCAGCAGGGGCAGCAGCCCGCTGTCGGGCGCCGGCTCCTTGATTAGCGGCAGCACCTGCAACGAGAGCGGCGCTAACGAGCCCTAACGAACCCCAACAACCTGCTCACCAGCCGCTCACCAGCCCCTAACCAGGCACTAACCAGGCACTAACCAGGCACTAACCAGCCCCTAACCAGCCCCTAACCAGCCCCTAACCAGGCACTAACCAGGCACTAACCAGGCACTAACCAGGCACTAACCAGCCCCTAACCAGCCCCTAACCAGCCCCTAACCAGGCACTAACCAGGCACTAACCAGCCCCTAACCAGCCCCTAACCAGCCCCTAACCAGCCCCTAACCAGGCACTAACCAGCCCCTAATTAAACCGTTAACGAACGCCTGGGCAGAGCGGTAACCAGCCCCCTAACGAGCCCCTGACCAACCCGCTAATGACGCGCAGCCAAACCGCTAACGAAGTTAATGAGCCTGCTAACCAACCCGCTAACGAGGCCAGGGACCAACCCGCTAACGAGGCCAGGGACCGACCCGCTAACGAACCCACTGACGAGCCCCTAACGAACCAGCAATTAACCCATTAATGACCCCAGTAACGAACCCACTCAGGCCCCGCTAATGAACCCCCCTCAGCCCCTTAACGAGCCCCTTAATGAGAGAAGGGCGGGGGTACCTGGGGAAGGGGCGGGGCTACCTGGGGAAGGGGCGGGGCTAATACGAAATGGCGAGGGCTCACCTGATGGGCGGGGCCAGCACGGCAGGTGGGCGGGGCTTAAGCCGCGCTACAGAATGGGCGGGGTCAGCTCGTTCGGTGGGCGGGGCTCGAGGTGTTCTACAGTGTGGGCGGAGCCAGCGCGCCTGATGGGCGGGGCTTCACGCTGCCTACAAGGTGGGCGGGGCCTGCTCGCCTGGTGGGCGGGGCTTGGGGTTCTCCACAGGTTGGGCTGGGGCGGTTCATCTGGTGGGCGGGGCTTGAGCTGCTCTGCGGGGTAGGCGGGGCCAACCCGCCTAGTGGGAGGGGCTCGAGCGGCTCTACCGAGTGGGCGTGGCCAGCTCCGCAGGTGGGCGTGGCCACCTGCGCCAAGGGGCTGAGAAGGGGCGTCCGCGGGGGGGTGCCAGGGGGCGTGGCCGGAGGGGAGAGGGGCGTGGTGGGGCGTGGCGGGGCGTGGCGGGGCGGGGCCGGGGTACCTGGCGGAAGCAGGGGTGGGCGGCGTCCCGCAGCAGGAGGAGGAGGAGGCTCTCGCTGGTGGTGAGGAAGGCCCCGCACTGCTGCAGCCGCCCCAGCGCCACCAGCCGGTCCACCTGGCTGGGGGGGGGGTCAGACCCCATCGCCCCCAGTGCCCCCACAGCCCCCCCGTCCCCCATCGCCCCCCAGTCCCCCCATTGCCCCCCAAGACCCCCCAAAGCCCCCCCAGTCCCCCATCGCCCCCCAGTCCCCCCATTGCCCTCCAACCCCCCCAAAGCCCCCCCAGTCCCCCCAAGACCCCCATAGCCCTCCAGTCCTCCCATAGCCCCCCCAGTCCCCCATCGCCTCCCCAGTCCCCCCATAGCCCCCCCATTTCCTCCCCCCATGGCGCCCAGCCCCCTCTTACCCCCCCTTCCCCCCCCCCAGGTGCCCCCCCAAGTCCCCCAGCTCCCCATTAGCCCCCCCATTGCCCCCCAGGTGCCCCCCCAGCTCCCCATTAGCCCCCCCATTGCCCCCCCAGCCCCCCAGCTCCCCATTAGCCTCCCCATTGCCCCCCCAGGTGCCCCCCCCAGCCCTCCCATTCCCCCCCTATGGCCCCCCAGCCCCCCATTAGCCCCCCCCAGGTACCCCCCCAGCCCCCCAGCTCCCCATTAGCCCCCCATTGCCCCCCTCTTGCCCCCCCAGCCCCCCACCTGCGGGAGGAGCAGGCGTCCACCACCACGTGCACGTCCAGGCCCCTCTCCAGCAGATCCAGCGCCGTGTGCTGGGGGGGGAGCACCCACAATTTTACCCCCCCCCCCCACTGCGGGACCCCAGAATCCGGGATGGGGGACCCACCCCCAAAAACTGAGGGTTAACCCTCCCGGGGGGGGGCTCCTGGACCCCTGGGACCACCCCCCCCATCCCCTGGGTGCCCGAGTCCCCCCAGACCTCCCAGACGCCGGGGTTCCCCCCTAACCCCCCGGGTCCCCCCAACCCCCTGGATGCTGGGGTCCCCCCCAGGCCTCCTGGGTCCCCTGAACCCCCCCAGGTCCCCCCAACCCCCCTGGGTCCCCCCAAACCCCCAGGTCCCCCCAACCCCTGGACCCCAGGGGCCCCCCAACCCCCTGGGTCCCCCCAAACACCAGGGTCTCCCCAATCCCCCTGGATCCCTCCAACTCCCCTGGGTCCCCCCAAACACCCCGGTTCCCCCCAACCCCCCTGGATCCCCCCAACCCTCTGGGTCCCCCCAAACCCCCAGGTCCCCCCAACCCCTGGACCCCAGGGGACCCCCAACCCCCTGGGTCCCCCCAAACACCAGGGTCTCCCCAATCCCCCTGGATCCCCCCAACCCCCCTGGATCCCCCCAACCGTGCCGGTTCCCCCCAACCCCCCTGGAACCCCCAACCGCACCGGTTCCCCCCAAACCCCCTGGATCCCCCCAACCCTCTGGGTCCCCCCAACCCCCCGGGTCCCCCCCAACCCCGGGTCCCCCCAAACGCCCCGGTCCCCCCAGCCCCCGGCCGGGGTCCCCTCACCAGGACGCAGGCCTGGGTCTCGATGCCGCAGAGGAGGGCGGCGGTGAGGTGGGGGCGCGCCCGCAGCTCGGCCTCCACGGCTGGGACCACCATGCTGAAGCAGGTCTTGGGGTGCTTGGGGAGGTCGTGGGCCCCCAGCTCGGGCACCGTGGGACCCAGCACCCGCGGGACCTGCTCCGTCACCACCGCCGGCACCCCCAGCTCCCGGCACCCCTGCAGCACCCCGTTAGTGGGGGGGGGGCGGCGGTGGCACCCAGGTGCTGGGGTCCTGGGTCTGGGGGGTCGGTGGGGCCCGGACATGGGGGTCCCAGATTTGGGGGGTCAGTGGGGCCTGGACACGGGGGTCCCCAGGGGGTCAAGGGGGCCAGGACATTGGGGTCCTGGGTTTGGGGGGTCAGTGAGACCCAGATTTGGGGGTCCCAGGGACTGAGGGGTCAGTGGGATCCGAGATTTGGGGGTCCCAGGTTTGGGGGGTCAGTGGGGCCTGGACATGGGGGTCCCCAGGGGGTCAAGGGGGCCAGGACATTGGGGTCCTGGGTTTGGGGGGTCAGTGAGACCCAGATTTGGGGGTCCCAGGGACTAAGGGGTCAGTGGGATCCGAGATTTGGGAGTCCCAGGTTTGGGGGGTCAGTGGGGCCTGGACACGGGGGTCCCCAGGGGGTCAGGGGGGCCAGGACATTGGGGTCCTGGGTTTGGGGGGTCAGTGAGACCCAGATTTGGGGGTCCCAGGTTTGGGGGGTCAGTGGGGCCTGGACACGGGGGTCCCCAGGGGGTCAGGGGGGCCAGGACATTGGGGTCCTGGGTTTGGGGGGTCAGTGGGATCCAGATTTGGGGGTCCCATGGGTTGGGGGTCAGTGAGACCCAGATTTGGGGGTCCCAGGTTTGGGGGGTCAGTGGGGCCTGGACACGGGGGTCCCCAGGGGGTCAGGGGGGCCAGGACATTGGGGTCCTGGGTTTGGGGGGTCAGTGAGACCCAGATTTGGGGGTCCCAGGGACTGAGGGGTCAGTGGGATCCGAGATTTGGGGGTCCCAGGTTTGGGGGGTCAGTGGGGCCTGGACATGGGGGTCCCCAGGGGGTCAGGGGGGCCAGGACATTGGGGTCCTGGGTTTGGGGGGTCAGTGGGATCCAGATTTGGGGGTCCCATGGGTTGGGGGTCAGTGAGACCCAGATTTGGGGGTCCCAGGGACTAAGGGGTCAGTGGGATCCGAGATTTGGGGGTCCCAGGTTTGGGGGGTCAGTGGGGCCTGGACACAGGGGTCCCCAAGGGGTCAGGGGGGCCAGGACATTGGGGTCCTGGGTTTGGGGGTCAGTGAGACCCAGATTTGGGGGTCCCAGGTTTGGGGGGGTCAGTGGGCAGACACCGGGGTCCCGTGGGTCGGGGGGCTCCGTGGGGCGGGGCCAGGGGGTCCTGGGGGCTCTGTGGGCCCCAACACTGGGGTCCGAGGGATTTGGGGGACTCTGTGGGGCTGGGACAGGGGGTCCCACAGTTTTTGGGGTGTCAATGTGTCCCAGACATGGGGGTCCCGTGGGTCAGGGGGCTCCGTGGGGTGGGGTCAGGGGGTCCCGTGGATTTTGGGGTGTCAACGGGTCCCGGCCACGGGGGGTCCTGTGGGTTGGGGGGCTCTGCGGGCCCCGACACGGCGGTCCCGTGGGTCGGGGGTCTCCGTGGGGCTGGGACATGGGGGTCCCATGGGTTTTGGGGTGTCAATGGGCCCCGGACACTGGGGTCCCAGGGATTTGGGGGGCTCTGTGGGGCTGGGACAGGGGGTCCTGGGGGCTCCGTGGATCCCAGACACGGGGGTCCCATGGGTCGAGGGCCTCCGTGGGGCGGGGTCAGGGGGTCCTGGGGGCTCGGTGGGCCCTGACACGGGGGGTCCCGTGGGTCGGGGGGCCTCCGTGGAGCAGGGGGTCTGTGGGTACCTGGAGGACGCGGGCGGCGACGGCGACGATCTCGGGGAAGAAGGCGACGGAGCGGCGGAAGCGCTCCTGCATGTCGCAGAGGAAGAGGATGGAGCTGCCGGGGGAGAGGCGGCCCAGGCGGCGCCCGGCCATGGCCACGCGTGTGCGAGCCGCGCCTGCGGGGGGGGGGGGGGGGGGACGACACACACGCGTGTCAGCCGAGGGGGCGGGGCCGTGGGAGGCCCCCCCCTCCCCCAGGCGCACGGGTGGGGTCTGGCCCCACGTGGGCGGAGGGGGTGGTGCGAGGCGCACGCGCGTGGGCCGCCCGCGTGGGCCGCGTGAAGGCCGTGAGCCCTCGCGTGACACCCACCTGCGGCCTCTTCCGCCTGCAGACGGGGATCACGTGGGATGGGGTCGTGTTCCCCCCGCCCCCCGCCCTGCCCACGCGTGTCCCGGTGCTCAGGCGTGTGAGTGCGCGCGGGTCACGTGAGCGCCCCGCCCACGCAGCCTCCGCCGCCCACGCAGCCAATCGGCGGCCGCGCATCGACACCGCCCCCAACAGCCCCTGTAGCAGCCAATCAGCGTCTCCCAGGGCCGCTGACCAATGACAGGCGTCGGCCCTCTCAAGCCCCGCCTCTTCCAGCCAATCATAAGGTGCCAATCCTCCCTCACCCGAAGACCACGCCCCCGAGGCCGCTGCGGCCAATCAGAGCGGAGGGGCGGACCCCACTCCGTCAGTCAGTCCATAAGCCCACCCCCGCCCAATCAGAGACCCGCTGAGGCGGTGCCACGTTCCCCTGGAAGCCAATCAGAAGCCGAGAGGTGGCATCGCAAAGGCTCCGCCCCCGTGGCTGCCCCGCCCCCCCAGCCGTGCGAGAACGCGGGGGAGGGGCCAAGGGAGGGCCCCGTTACCACGGAGAGCACTAGGCCCCGCCCCGTTACCATGGAGTCGGCGGGGGGGGGTGACACCTCCCGGCCCGTCACCATGGAGACGCCCCTCCCACCCCATTGCCATAGAGCGCCCGTGGCCGTTACCATGGAGACAGACGACGGCCGCGACCCGGGGCGTGGCCAAGGGAGGGGGCGTGGCCTTATGCGCTCTGTGGGCGCGGCCTGCGGGGAGTGCGGTATGATGCGCTCTGTGGGCGTGGCTTATTGGGACGGGGCGTGGCCTTCTGCCCTATGCGGGCGTGGCTTTGTGGGCGGGGGCGTGGTCTTGTGCGTTCCATGGGCGTGGCCTGCAGGAAAGGGTCTGTGGATGGGGGCAGTTTGGGGGTCCCCGGGGGGGGGGTGTGCACCTTTGGGGGGGGGTCCCATCCCGCCCCTCCCCCGAGGCCGCCCACAGCACCAGGAGCTACCGCTTCTACCGGGTCTGGGGGGGACCCCCGGGACCACCCCCCACCCACGGACACGCGGGAGGGACCCCCCCCACGCCCACCCGGGGAGCAGCGGCTGGCGAGCGGCCCCGACCCGGTTCTGGTGCAGGAAGAGGCGGCGGCGGCGGGACGGTACCGCTGCGGGATGCGGGACCCGCGGGGGGAGCTCCTCCCCGAGCTGCGCTTCAACGTCACGGGTGGGGGCACCGGGAACCCCCCCTCCCTCCTCCTCCTCCTCCTCCTCCTCCTCCATCCCTCGGGGGGATCCTCATCCCCGGTGACCGGCCCCCCCCTTCCCCCCCGCAGTGACCCCCCGGCCGCGGCCCCCCTGGAAGCCCCCGGTCCCGCCGCCGCCGCCGCCACCCCCCGGCCCCCCCCGGGTCTCCCCCGCCGCCGCCGCTCTCGGGGCCGCCGCCATGTGGTGAGTCTGTGGGCGGGGCCTGCATAAGCCACGCCTCTTTGGGGGCCGGGCCTGCCTTAGCCCACCCTCCCTAGGGCGGGGTTTACCTCGTCCTTTAAAAGGCAGGCGCGCTGTGGGCGTGGTCAGCGGGTGTTGGGCGAGGCTTGCGCGGCGCAGCCCCGCCCACTCCCGCTTTCGCCCCGCCCACAGGTTCCACCTGCGGCGCCGCCGCGCCCCCGAGGACACTGCCCCCCCCGTGCCTCAGTTTCCCCCCGCGATGTGGAAGGACCCACGGGGGGTGAGGGGAGGGGGACCGGGGGGGGGGCCTTAGCCCGGCGGGGGCGCGGGCGGCTCGGCTCAGGGGGCCGGGGGACCCCCAGGGGGGACCCAGGCGGCCGGGCCGGGCCTGGGGGCGGTGCTGGTCAATGCCCCGCCCAGCAGCGCCCTCCAAGCCCCGCCTCCCACCCACCCCCGGGATCTCCCTCAGGCCCCACCCCCGGGGTTTCCCCCTTCAGGCCCCGCCCCCGGGAATCCCCATAGGCCACACCCCCATGGTCACACCCCCCCGCTGGAAGCCCACCTCGACACCCCACAAACCCCACCCACGGGGGCGTGCCCTCGCACAGCCCTGCCCTGAGACCACGCCCCCTCGTGGCCACGCCCCCCCAGCCGGGGGACCCAGCCGTCCGGGCGCACACGCGTGTGCCAGGCGTGTCCCCACACGTGCCAGGCGTGTCCCCACACGACCTTTATTTGGGGACACACACGTGTGAACACACGCCAGCGCCCCGCGGTGGGGACCCCCCACCTCCGCGGGGGAAACTGAGGCACGGGGGGTGTGTGTGTGGGGGGGTCCCTCGGTCCCTTTGGGGGTCCCTTGGGGTGGGCCCATGAGGGGGGGTCCCTTAGAGGGGTCCCGCCCTTAGAGGGGTCCCTGGGGGTCTGGGGGGGTCCTCAGTGGTCTGGGGGGGTCTCTGGGGGGGGTCCCCGGGGGTCTGGGAGGCCCTAGGGGAGTCCCTGAGGGTCTGGGGGGGTCCCTGAGGGTCCGGGGGGGTCCCTGGGGAGGGCCCTTGGGCGTCTGGGGAGGGCCCTGGGGGGGTCTCTTGGGGTGTCTTGGGGGGTCCCTGGGGGGGGTTCCCTAGGGGGGTCCCCGGGGGTCTGGGGGTGTCCCCAGGGGTCTCAAGGGCTCCCTGGGGGGTCCCTGGGGGGGTCCCTGGTGGTCTTGGGGGGGTCCCTAGGGATCTCGACAGGTCCCTGGGGGTCTTGGGGGGTCCCCAGGGGTCTTGATGGGTCCCTGGGTGGGGGTCTCGGGGGTCCCTGGGGGGGTCCCTGGGTGGGTCCCTGGGGGGTCCCTGGGTGGGGGTCCCTGGGGGGGTCCCTGGGTGGGGGGTCTCGGGGGGGGGGTCTCGGGGGTCCCTGGGTGGGGGTCCCTGGGGGGGGGTCCCTGGGGGGGGGTCCCGGGGGGGGTCCCGGGGGGGGTCTCGGAGGTCCCTGGGGGGTCCCTGGGGGGGTCCCTGGGGGGGGGTCTCGGGGGTCCCCGGGGGGTCCCCGGGGCTCAGGCGGCCCCCTCGAGGCCCAGGCCGCGCTGGTTGGCGGGCAGGGAGCCCTGCTCCAGCTCCCAGAGCAGGCGGCGCAGGCGGCAGAGGGGCCGCAGCAGCCCCTCCTCCCCCAGCGGCTCCCCCAGGCGCAGGCGGAAGCCCTGGCTGGGCAGCAGCAGCGGGGGGTGCTCCGAGAAGCTCTCGAAGATGTCACCTGGGGGGGACAACGGGGGACAGATGAGGGGGGCAGGGGTGCGGGAGGGGGACGGGGACAAGGGACGGGGAGAGGGATGAGGAGCAGGGGGGCAGGACAGGGACACGGGGTAAGGATGGGGACAGGGGGACAGGACAGGGACACGGGGCGCAGGATGGGGATGGGGACAACGATACAGGGATATGGGGTGCAGGATGGGGACAGGGGATGGGGACGGGGGTGCAGGACAGGGACACGGGGTGCAGGACGGGGACAGGGGATGCAGGACACGGACATGGGGACGGGGACATGGGGTGCAGGATGGGGACAGGGGATGGGGACAGGGACATGGGCTGCAGGACGGGGACAGGGGGTGCAGGACACGGACATGGGGACGGGGACATGGGGTGCAGGATGGGGACAGGGATGGGGACAAGGACAGGGACACAGGGTGCGGGATGGGGACGGGGACATGGGCTGCAGAACGGGGACAGGGGGTACAGGACACGGACATGGGGACGGGGACATGGGGTGCAGGATGGGGACAGGGATGGGGACAGGGGCTGCAGGAGAGGGACAGGGGGATGGGGACAGGGGGTGCAGGACACGGACATGGGGACAGGGACACGGGGTGCAGGATGGGGACAGGGGATGGGGACAGGGACATGGGGACGGGGACATGGGGACGGGGACATGGGGTGCAGGATGGGGACAGGGGATGCAGGACACGGACATGGGGACGGGGACAGGGACGGGGGTGCAGGACACGGGGACAGGGACACAGCCACAGGACGGTGACAAGGGCCAGCTGATGGGCGCAGGACAAAGGGGAGGGTGACAGGCTGGGGGGGTGCGCGGAGGGGCCGGTGACGATGAGGAGGGCGTCCCTGGGTGACGATGACGATGAGGTCACTCACCGGCGGCCACCTGGTCGCGCTCCTCGGGGGGGGGGCTCCAGGCGGGGGGCGGGGGCCGGCCCAGCCCCAGCTGGTAATGGCTGAGGACGTGGTGCAGCTGCGCCGGGGACAGCGCCGGGTACTCGCCCCGCAGCCGCGCCCACGTCGCCTGGGGACGCGGTGGGGACGCGGTGGGGACGCGGCGGGGACATGGGGACACCCCCGCTGTCTCCGCACCCGGCCCCCTCCCACCTCTCCTGACCCGCAGCCCGTGGCTCCCGGCCGCGTCCTGCGTCCCCGCGTCCCCGCTTGTCACCGTGTCCCCACAGCCCTTCTCGGTGTCCCCATGTCCCCACGGTGTCCCCAGACCCCTTCTCGGTGTCCCCACCGTGTCCCTGCACCCCTTGTCCCGCTGTCCCCCCCACACCCCTTCCAGTCGCCCCCCCAGCACCCACCACCCCCCTCCCTTCCACGTCCCCGCTGTCCCCTGCCACCCCCAGTGTCCCCACACCCCTTCTCTGCGTCCCCAGTGTCCCCATAATGTCCCCAGCATCCCCACAGTGTCCCCAGTGTCCCTTACCCCTCGCCATGTCCCCCCACACCCCTTCCAGTCGCCCCCAGCACCCACCACCCCCCTCCCTTCCACGTCCCCGCTGTCCCCTGCCACCCCGTGTCCCCACACCCCTTCTCCCTGTCCCCAGTGTCCCCAGCATCCCCACAGTGTCCCCACAGCGTCCCTTACCCCTCGCCGTGTCCCCGTGTCCCCCCACACCCCTTCCAATCGCCCCCAGCACCCACCACCCCCCTCCCTTCCACATCCCCACTGTCCCCTGCCACCCCCAGTGTCCCCACACCCCTTCTCTGCGTCTCCAGTGTCCCCATAATGTCCCCAGCATCCCCACAGTGTCCCCAGTGTCCCTTACCCCTCGCCGTGTCCCCCCACACCCCTTCCAGTCGCCCCCAGCACCCACCACCCCCCTCCCTTCCACATCCCCGCTGTCCCCTGCCACCCCCAGTGTCCCCACACCCCTTCTCCCTGTCCCCAGTGTCCCCAGTATCCCCACACCCTTCTCCCTGTCCCCAGTGTCCCCATAATGTCCCCAGCGTCCCCACAGTGTCCCCAGTGTCCCTTACCCCTCGCCGTGTCCCCGTGTCCCCCCACACCCCTTCCAATCGCCCCCAGCACCCACCACCCCCCTCCCTTCCACGTCCCCGCTGTCCCCTGCCACCCCCAGTGTCCCCACACCCCTTCTCTGCGTCTCCAGTGTCCCCATAATGTCCCCAGCATCCCCACAGTGTCCCTTACCCCTCGCCGTGTCCCCGTGTCCCCCCACACCCCTTCCAATCGCCCCCAGCACCCACCACCCCCCTCCCTTCCACGTCCCCGTTCTCCCCTGCCGCCCCCGTGCCCCGTCCCCCCCGTGTCCCCCCGTGTCCCCCCGTGTCCCCCCGTGTCCCCGTGTCCCCACCTTGCTGAGGCAGCTGCGGGGGGTGCAGAGCAGGTTGGCGGTGGCCGAGAGCTTGCGGAAGAACTCCCCGGCGATGTCCCCCAGCCCCAGCCCCGTCAGCCAGTCCAGCACCAGGTCCAGGTTGGTGCGGATCCGCACCGCCCGCCACCACTGGAAGAAGGGGCCGGCGCTGCCTGGGGGGGGCAAAGGTGGGGGTCAGGGTGCTGCCTGCGCCCCTGCCTGCGCCCCTGCCTGCACGCACCCCCCCCTCGCCCTTCCTGCCCACGGAAACAGGCGGCTTCCTGCCGGCTCCCAGTATGGACAATGGGAGGAAACTGGGAGCCGTGGGGTGAAGGGAAACCCCAGGGCCTGGCCCCGGGGGATGGGGGGGGGGGGGGATATGGGGAGGGGGGCTGGGACCCACGGGGCTGCCCCAGGGCGTGGCAGGGAGGGGCACGCCCGCCCCACAGCCCCCCAGAGCACCAGGGACCCCCATACCCCTCCCAAAGAGAGCCCCAGGGACCCCCCCACATCCCCCCCCCGAGCCCCGGGGACCCCCATACCCCTCCCAAAGAGAGCCCCAGGGACCCCCCCACCCCCCCCGAGCCCCAGGGACCCCCATACCCCTCCCAAAGAGAGCCCCAGGGACCCCCCCACCCCCCACATCCCCCCCCCAGAGCCCCAGGGACCCCCATACCCCTCCCAAAGAGAGCCCCAGGGACCCCACACACCCCCCCACACACCCCCCCCCCCGAGCCCCAGGGACCCCCATATCCCTCCCAAAGAGAGCCCCAGGGACCCCCGCACCCCCCCACACCCCCACACCCCCCACAGCCCCCCCCCCCAAGCCCCAGGGACCCCCATACCCCTCCCAAAGAGAGCTCCAGGGACCCCCCCACCTCCCCACCCGAGCCCCAGGGACCCCCATACCCCTCCCAAAGAGAGCTCCAGGGACCCCCCCACCCCCCCACATCCCCCCCCCCCGAGCCCCAGGGACCCCCATACCCCTCCCAAAGAGAGCCCCAGGGACCCCCATACCCCCCCGGCCCCCCCCCCAGAGCCCCAGGGACCCCCATACCCCTCCCAAAGAGAGCACCAGGGACCCACAGCCCCCCACCCCACACCCCCCCAGAGCATCAAGGACCCCCATACCCCCCCAGACCCCCTCCCCCGAGCCCCAGGGACCCCCACACCCCCACATCCCCCCCCCAGAGCCCCAGGGACCCCCATACCCCTCCCAAAGAGAGCCCCAGGGACCCCCCCGAGCCCCAGGCACCCCCATACCCCTCCCAAAGAGAGCACCAGGGACCCACAGCCCCCCACCCCACACCCCCCCAGAGCATCAAGGACCCCCATACCCCTCCCAAAGAGAGCCCCAGGGACCCCCCCACCCCCCACATTCTCCCCCCAGAGCCCCAGGGACCCCCATACCCCTCCCAAAGAGAGCCCCAGGGACCCCCCCGAGCCCCAGGGACCCCCATACCCCTCCCAAAGAGAGCCCCAGGGACCCCCCCAGAGCCCCAGGGACCCCCCCACCCCTCCCAAAGAGAGCCCCAGCCCCCCCCCGAGCCCCGGGCCCCCCACCTCTCTCCATGAGGGTGTTGAAGAGGGAGGCGTTGGAGAAGAAGAAGAGGTAGCCGAAGGTCTGGGAGACCAGGTCGGGGTGGAGCTGGCAGTCGCGCGTCAGCTGCAGGGCGGCCTGGTAGAGCGCCAGGGTGGGCCGCACGCCCTCGGGGACGCTGCCCAGGTCCTGCCCGGCGCTGGGCTCCCCGGCCCCCGAGAAGGGGTTGCTCTCCAGGAGGGCGGGGAGGGCCGAGTACAGAGTCTGGGGGGGCGGGGGGAGTGAGGAGGGGGGTTTGGGGGGGGCACGGAGGGGGGTTGGGGGGCACGGAGGGGTTTGGGGGGGGCACGGAGGGGGTTTTGGGGGGCACAGAGGGGGTTTGAGGGGGATCACGGGGGGGGTTGGGGGTCACGGAGGGGGGTTGGGGGGGCACAGAGGGGGTTTGGGGGATCACGGGGGGGGTTTTGGGGGTCACAGAGGGGTTTGGGAGCGTCACGGAGGGGGTTTGGGGGGCACAGAGGAGTTTGGGGGGGCACAGAGGGGGTTTTGGGGGGGCACAGAGGGGGTTGGGGGGCACAGAGGGGTTTGGGGGATCACAGGGGGGTTTGGGGATCACGGAGGGGGGTTGGGGGGTCACAGAGGGGGGTTTTGGGGGTCCCAGAGGGGGGTTTTGGGGGTCCCAGAGGGGGGTTTTGGGGGATCACAAGGGGCTTTGGGGGGGGGGTCCCAGGGGGGTTTTGGGGGGCACAGAGAAGTTTTGGGGGGGGTCCCAGGGGGAGTTTGGAGGGGGTCCCAGAGGGTCCCAGGGGATTTGGGGGGTCCCAGGGGGCTTGGGGGGGGTCCCGGGGGGGTTTGGGGAGGGTCCCGGGGGGCTTGGGGGAGGGTCCCATGGGGTCCCAGGGGGTTTGGGGGGGTCCCAGGGGGTTTTGGGGGGGGTTCCCGGGGGGTTCGGGGGGGGTCCCAGGGGGTTCGGGGGGAGCGTCCCGGGGGGTTTTGGGGGGTGTTCCCGGGGGGTTCGGGGGGAGGGTCCCGGGGGGTTCGGGGGGAGGGTCCTGGGGGGTCCCGGGGGGGCTGGGGCTCACCTTGGTCAGGTAGTAGACGGACTGCTGGAAGGTGGACATGATCACCTCGTCCAGGACGCCCATGGCCTCGTCGCAGGTCTCCAGGTCGCTGGTCAGCTCCGGGCAGGGACCTGCAGGGGGGTTTGGGGGGGGAGGGGTCACCCCAAAAAGCAAGGGGGGGCCCCCCGACCCCCCGACCCCCACCGGGGGGGCTCACCCTCCAGCTCCAGCTCCTTCTCCAGCTCCAGCACGCGGCCCTGGGCCAGGTTGAGCAGCTCCATGGCGTTGGCCAGCCAGAGCATCAGGGGCCGCAGGTCGGCCGCCACCGCCTCCATGCTCAGCGCCGCGGGGGCTGCATCCTGCTGGCTGCGGGGCAGGGGAGGGGGGCGTCACCCCACGGGACCCCCAAGGCCTGCGGGGTCTGTGCCCCCCCACACACCAGGGACGGCAGCGGGGAACCCCCCATGGGGCTGGCTTTGGGGTCCCACCCATGGGCTGGCTTTGGGGTCTCCCCCCCACGGGCTGGCTTTGGGGTCCCCCCCCAGAATGGGCTGGCTTTGGGGTCCCCCCCCCACAGGCTGGTTTTGGGGTCCCCCCTCCAGAATGAGCTGGCTTTGGGGTCTCCCTCCCACAGGCTGGCTTTGGGGTCCCCTCCCCATGGGCCGGTTTTAGGGTCCCCCCCAGAATGGGCTGCCTTTGGGGTACCCCCCATGGGCTGACTTTGGGGGTGCCCTCCACCTGTGCTGGCTTGGGGGTCCCCTCCATCTGTGCTGGCTTTGGGGTCCCCCCCATGGCCCAGTTTTAGGGTCCCCCCCACCTCTGCTGGCTTTGGGGTCCTCCCCATGGACCAGTTTTGGGGTCCACCCCCAGAATGGGCTGGGTTTGGGGTCTCCCCCCCATGGGCCGGTTTTGGGGTCCTCCCATCAGAGCTGATTTTAGGGTTCCCCCCTCATGGGTCAACTTTGGGGTCCCCCCCAAAATGGGCTGGCTTTGGGGTCCCCTCCATGGCCCAGTTTTGGGGTCCCCCTCAGAATTGGCTGGCTTTGGGGTCCCCCCCATGGCCCAGTTTTGGGGTCCCCCCCAGAATTGGCTGGCTTTGGGGTCCCCCATCAGGGCCGGTTTTGGGGGTCCCCCCCATCAGGGCTGGCTCTGGGGTCCCTCCCAAGAGGCCATCTTTGGGGGGCCCCCGCAAGGGCTGGCTGTGGGGTCTCCCCCTCCCCATGGGCTGGTTTTGGGGTCCCCCCCTAAGGGCCCAGCTTTGGGGTCTGGTTCTGGGGGGCACAGGGGTCCCCCCACCCGGGTTTGGGGGGTCACTCACTTCTCCGGCTGCCGATCCCCGATCTCCTTGATCTTCTCCTGCCGGCAGAAACCCCCCTCAGCGTCTCCGTGTCCCCCCGTGTCCCCCCATGTCCTCGTGTCCCCCCGTGTCCCCCCATGTCCCTGTGTCCCCCCATGTCCTCCTGTGTCCCCCGTCTCCCATGTCCCCCCATGTCCCCGTGTCCCCCCATGTCCCCCTGTGTCCCCCCATGTCCTCGTGTCCCCCCATGTCCCCTGTCCCCCCATGTCCCCCCCATGTCCCCCCATGTCCTCGTGTCCCCCCGTGTCCCCCCATGTCCCTGTGTCCCCCCATGTCCCCTGTCCCCCCGCGTCCCCCCATGTCCCTGTGTCCCCCCATGTCCTCCTGTGTCCCCCGTCTCCCATGTCCCCCCATGTCCCCTGTCCCCCCATGTCCCCCCGTGTCCCCCCATGTCCCTGTGTCCCCCCATGTCCCCTGTCCCCCCGCGTCCCCCCATGTCCCCGTGTCCCCCCATGTCCCCCTGTGTCCCCCCATGTCCCCCCCATGTCCCCCCATGTCCTCGTGTCCCCCCGTGTCCCCCCATGTCCCTGTGTCCCCCCATGTCCTCCTGTGTCCCCCGTCTCCCATGTCCCCCCATGTCCCCGTGTCCCCCCATGTCCCCCTGTGTCCCCCCATGTCCCCGTGTCCCCCCATGTCCTCGTGTCCCCCCATGTCCTCGTGTCCCCCCATGTCCCCCCCGTGTCCCCCCATGTCCCCTGTCCCCCCGCGTCCCCCCATGTCCCTGTGTCCCTCATGTCCCCCCATGTCCCCCCATATCCCCCCATGTCCCTATGTCCCCCCATGTCCCCTGTCCCCCCATGTCCTCCCCTGTCCCCCCGCGTCCCCCCATGTCCCTGTGTCCCTCATGTCCCCCCATGTCCCCCCCTGTCCCCCCGCGTCCCCCCGCCCTCGTTACCCAAACGGTCTCCTTAACGAGCAGAGCCACGCGGGAGAGCAGGGCGGGGAAGTGCTCGGGGGGGAAGGCGCGGGCGGCGTGTTCCAAACACAGCCCCAGGAGGAAGGCGGGGGCCAGCCCCCCGATTCCGCTTCCCGACGCCCCCCAATTCTCCGGCAGCCGGACGATCTCCCGCAGCAAAACCTCCTCCTCCTGCGGCCGGAATCGCAGCTCGGGCCGGGGGCTCTCCAGGCAGATCCGCAGGGCTTCCTGCCGTTCCTGGGGGGATCGCCCGCACCCCGGGCACCCCAAAACCCCCGCCAAACCGGGGGAGGGCCAGGCAGGGGGCAGCCAGGGGGGGCGCGGGGTGGGGGACCCCCCCGTTGCGCCCCGGGGGTCCTTATAGAGGAAAAGGAAGTGCTGACCCAAGCCCAGCAGGTCGCCGGGGTTGAGGGGGGCTTGGCGTAAAAGGGGGGCTCCGTTGTGGGTAACGGGGGCCCCCCGAAAAGGCCGGACAGTGGCGGGGGGGGCGGGGGCGGTGTCGGCCCCCCCCTGGGCCGCCCGCACCAGGCAGTGGCGGGGCAGGATGTCGGGGGCGTTGAGGAAGGTGTCGACGAGGCAGCCCCCCGTTTTTTCGGGGACCCCCCGGCGTTCGGGGCGGCCGAAGACGTGTTGGGGTCGCGTCATCACGTAGATGACAAAGTCCTGCGGGGCGGGAGGGGGGGTGAGGGGGGGCGAGGAAAGGGGGGGCACTTTGGGGGGGGACTTTGGGGGCAAGGAAACGGGGGGGAAGGAAAAGGGGAGCACTTTGGGGGGGGGCAAGGAGAGGGGGCAACTTTGGGGGACAAGGAAACGGGGGGGACTTTGGGGGGCAAGGAAAGGGGAGGGGGACTTGGGGGGGCGAGGAAAGGGGAGGGGGACTTGGGGGGGGCGAGGAAAAAGGGGGACAAGGAAAAGGAAGGGGGACTTTGGGGGACGAGGAAAAGGGAGGGGGACTTTGGAGGGGCGAGGAAGGGGGGGGAATTGGGGGGGGCAAGGAAAAGGGGGACTTTGGGGGGGGCGAGGAAAGGGGAGGGGGACTTTGGGGGGCGAGGAAAGGGGAGGGGGGCTTTGGGGGGCGAGGAAACGGGGGGACAAGGAAAAGGAGGGGGACTTTGGGGGGTGAGGAAAGGCGGCAGAATTTGGGGGGCGAGGAAAAGGGAGGGGGACTTTGCGGGGACAAGGAAAGGGGGGGAATTGGGGGGGACGAGGAAAGGGAGGGGGGACTTGGGGGGGCCCCCCGTGCGCCCCCCCCTCACCTGCTTGCCGTAGCCCTGCAGCAGGAGGAAGTAGGGGTGCTGCTGGGGGGGCTGGATGAGGCACTGCGAGAGCTGCTCCAGGCCGGCGCCCTCCCCCACCTCCTCCTCGCCGGCCGCCCCCTCCCCGGGGGGGGTTTCGGGGGGTCCCTCGTCGGTTGGGGGGGTCCCGGCTTCGCCCCCCGCCACGCTCAACACCGTTTTCCGTTCCCGGCGTCGTTTGGTGCTGAGGTTCATGTCGCTGATGCTGCGGCGCAGCGAGAGGTTGTCGGCACGTTCTTTTGGGGGGGTCGGGCCCCCCGACGCCGCCCGCGAGCGGCTTTTCTGCAACCGCCGGGCCTGAGCGTTGATGCCTGGGGAGGGGGGGGACACAGACACACGACGGCGTCACCCACCGGTGACAGCACCGGTGACAGCGCGGAGGAACAGGGGGGGACGCTCACCGGCGGTCTCGGCGTCCTCGCCCTCGCAGACGCGCTCCACCTCTTGCCGCCGGCGGATCTCGAAGCGCCGGGAACAGCCGGTTTTCGGTTTCCAGACATCCTGGAGCACCAGGGGCCGCTCGGCGTCACCCACCGGCCGCAGGTGTTCCACCTGCCAAGCCCCCCCGGGACCCCCGGGGCGCCCCACCACGTCGCAAAGAACGTATTCTTCCGACGTTCCCTCTTCCGGAGCCAAACCGTAACGTTCCAAAGCTTCCCGCACCAGTTGCCGGGCGGTGGAACGCGGCGTAGCCAAAACGCTCTTGTAGTTAGCCCCCCGGGAGATATCCCCCCCAAATATTTTGAGGATACCGGGGAGCTGGCGCTGGCCGGGGGGATGTTCTCCCCCCACCAGGACTTCGGGTACCGGATCCACCAACTCCGCCAGCTTCTTCTCGCTGGCCCAACGCCCGCCGGCGGCGGCGGCGCCCGTCCCGGCGCCGCTACGGTGAAAGAGGTTGGAGAGTCGCTTGTGCCGCGAGGGTTTGGTTTTACCGGGGGGACGCAGCTCCACCGTCTCGCTGCCGCGACTGGCGGTGTCCGAGGAGGTCGATCTGCAGGCGGGGAGATGGGGGGTGATGGGGGTGGGGGGGCGGGTTGGGGGGCGCGGGGATGGCAAAATTGGGGGGGGGTCTGACCTGACGGAGCCGGCGCTGGGCCACCGGCGGCTCATCTTGGCCAAGCGTTTCTTGGGGGAGTTGATCCAGAGGCCGACGGGGAAGTGGAGTTTCCCAAAACGGGGGCTGCCCTCCTTGCGATCCTCCGGGAACATGGCGACGGCGTTCCTGGGGGGACGTCGGGGATCCCACCTGCCACACCCCCAAACCCCACCACCCCCCGCCCAGGGCTCGCCCCCACACCGGGACCCCCCCTCACCCCCAAATCACGGCCGTTACCCACGGGTGCTCGGTCCCGGCAGCGGTTGTGTCCCCCCCCGGCTCAGCGCCGCAGCCCCATGTCCCACGTCCCCCGCTTTGTCTCGCTGCCTCCGGCGCGGTCACTGAGCAGCGATTTCCCTTCACGGCGCTGACAGAGGGGGGACAGGAAAGGGCGAGCCAGGCCAGGAAACCGGGATGGGGGGGCCGGGGTGGGGCGTGGAGGGAAGCAGGACCACGCTGGGACGGGCACGGAGCGGGAGCACGGCTGAGGGCAGCGCCCCAGGACTTTGGGGGGCCGTGGGCGGTGGAGAAGGGGGGGCTGAGGTGGGGGTCCCGCTAGGCCGGGGGGGCAGCCAGAGGGACTCAAAGATGGGGGTGTCCCCGTCCTTTGCTCTCAGAGGCCCTGCGGGGTCGGGGTGCCTCTGCCCCCCCGCCAAATCTCGGCTGTACCCCAGCGTGGGGCACCCCCATCGCTCCAGGCCCCCAGAACTCACCCCCATCACGGCAGCCGCTGCTGGGGCATCCAGTTCAAAGGGGGGGGAGGCTGCCAGGCCGCAGCCCTGCGGCTCCCTCCTGCCGCAGGGGACAGGCTGCCTCCCTGTGGGGAAGGAGACCCTCAGCTCTGCCCACCCCCGGCCCTCCTCATGCCTGACAGCGGCTGCGTCCCCACGGGTCACCTGGGTGGGGCACAAACCGGGCCAGCCTCGCCGCTGGGGAGGGAGGGGACGTGGAGGGACCCCCAGAACCCAACCTCCCCCCTCACAAGGTCCCTCCCGGAGCCGGGCTTCGCCCCACACCCCCCTCGCCGGCTCCCCCCCAGGCTGGCCCCGTTCCCCTTCCCGACCCCCCAGTCCCTTCTCCACACCCCCAGGCGGCCCCGGCCCCCCAAGGGTGGTCCCAGCCCCGGAGCCCCCCCCCGCCCCGGGCCGGGCCGGGCCGGGAGCCCTCGCCGCCGCGACCGCCGCCATCGCGCCTTCCCTCCCGCACAGCCGGTCCCGCCCACTCGGCCCCATCCAGGGCTTCTATTGGCTAAGCTCTTCCCGCCTCGGCAGGCGCGAGCCAATGAGAGCACGGAGCGCGCCCGCGTGGTAGTTGGGAGCAAGGAGCTGGCGGAGGTGGTGGTGAGGGGAAAGGGCAGTTTCGGCGGGAAGAGTGGGAACCAATCAGAACGCGCAGATGGCTGGCCACGCCCCCCCCGCAGGCGCCTCAAAGCCCCGCCCCGGTCCCGGCCCGCTCCGCCAGGGGGCGCCGCAGGGCTGCGCGGGCGGCGCGTGCGCGGGGGGGGGGGGCGCGCGTGGGCGCGTGGGCGCGCGCGTGCCGCGGGCCGTGCGCGTGCGGGGAGGGGGGTGCGCACATAGGTGTGCATGGAGGCACGTACAGACACGTACACATGCGTATGCATCCGTACGTATACACATGCACGCACGTACGTGTGCACAGGGACATACACAGGCACGTACACGTGCATATATGTGCATACGTGTACGTATAGGTGCACATACGTGTGCACAGGGACATATACAGGCACATAGGCATGGATATATGTGCATACGTGTACGTATAGGTGCACATAGGTGTGCATGGAGGCACGTACAGACACGTACACATGCGTATACATCCGTACATATACACATGCACGCACATACGTGTGCACAGGGACATACACAGGCACATAGGCATGGATATATGTGCATACGTGTACATATAGATGCACATAGGTGTGCATGGAGACACGTACAGACACGTACACATGCGTATACATCCGTATATACACATATGTATGTACATACGTGTGCATAGAGGCACACACAGACATACACGCATGCGTATATGTGCGCACCTGTATGTATACATGCACATACAGGGACATACACACGTGTATATGTGCACACGTGTACATATGCATGCAGTACATGTACATGCACAGGCATTCATGGGTATATATACGCCTGCATGCACATATATGTGCACATACATGTGGATACACATAGATACACAGGCACACACGCATACGTACGCGTACATGTACGTAGGCAGCTATACACATGCACATACGTGTACGTAAACAGGCCTACGTGCAGACACACACATATATGCACATACAGACACATGCACGTGTACATACGCACGCGTATACGTGTACAGACACATATACATGTGCATACACGTACATATGGAACCAGCACGCACATATACATGCATACATGTACATAGGCACACGCGTATACATATGTACCCAGACATGCACACGTGTGCAGAGGCTCACATGTAGAGATGTATACACACATACATACGTACACATGTACACGCACACACGTGCACATGTACACGCACATACATACATACACATGTACACGCCCATACGTGCACATGTACACGCACACACGTACACATGTACACTCACACACGTGCACATGTACACGCCCATACATACATACACATGTACACGCCCATACATACACATGTACACGCACACACGTGCACACGTACACGCCCATACATACACATGTACACGCCCATACATACATACACATGTACACGCCCATACATACACATGTACACGCACCACGTGCACACGTACGCACACACACAGGCGCCGTGCGCACAGGCACACGCGTGGACACGCACACGCACCTCCCCAGACACGGGCGGTCACGCGTGTGCGCACACGTGGAACGGCCGCTGCACCCGCGGGGCCTCCCCCCCCCCCCGTCCGTCCTGCACCCGGCTGCACCCCTGGCCCCCCCGGGGGTCCGTCCGTCCGTCCTGCACCCAGGTTCATCCCCAGCCCCCCCCATCTCCCGTCCGTCCGTCCGTCCTGCACCCGGCTGCACCCCCGTCCGTCCGTCCGTCCTGCACCCAGCTGCACCCCAGCCCCCCCTTAACCCTGTGCCCCCCCAGGGGTCCGTCCGTCCGTCCTGCACCCGGCTGCACCCCTGGCCCCCCAGCCCTGGCCCCCCCCGGGTGTCCGTCCGTCCGTCCTGCACCCAGCTGCACCCCAGCCCCCCCTTAACCCTGTGCCCCCCCATCTCCCGTCCGTCCGTCCGTCCTGCACCCGGCTGCACCCCTGGCCCCCCCCAGCCCTGGCCCCCCCGGGGGTCCGTCCGTCCGTCCTGCACCCAGCTGCACCCCCGTCCGTCCGTCCTGCACCCACATTCACCCCTGTCCGTCCGTCCTGCACCCACGTTCACCCCCGTCCGTCCGTCCTGCACCCACATTCACCCCCGTCCGTCCGTCCTGGCCTCCGCCCCCCCGCGCTCGGCCCGGGCCTGCCCCGACCGGGGGCATTTGCGTCAAAGCCGCCCCCCCTCCCCCCCCCGGGGGGGCCCGGCCTGGGCGGGGGGGGGGGGAGGGGGGCACGGGCAGACGGACGGACCCACGGACGGAGGGACGGACACGGGGGGGGGGGGGGTGACCCGGGGTGTTTGTGTGAAGCCGCCGCTGACGCCAGTGTCTGCCCCCCCCGGGGGTGGGGGGAGGGGAGATGGGGGAGGGGAGATGGGGGGCTGGGGGGGCTGGGGGTGGGGATGGGAGATGGGGGGCTGGGGGGGTGGGGGGTGGGGGATGGGAGATGGGGGGAAGGGGGGTGGGGGATGGGAGATGGGGGGAAGGGGGGGTGGGGGATGGGAGATGGGGGGCTGGGGGGGATGGGGGAGATGGGAGATGGGGGGATGGGGGGATGGGGGTGGGGGGATGGGGGGATGGGGGGTGGGGAATGGGAGATGGGGGGATGGGGGGGATGGGGGGTGGGGGATGGGAGATGGGGGAAGGGGGGGATGGGGGGTGGGGGATGGGAGATGGGGGGAAGGGGGGGCTGGGGGGTGGGGGATGGGAGATGGGGGTGAGTTGGGGGGCTGGGGGGTGGGAGATGGGGGGGATATGAGGGTGGGGGGTGGGATATGGGGGGATATGGGGGGGATGGGGGGAAGATGGGGGGCACGGGGGGTGACCCTGGGGACTTGGGGGGGCTGCAGGAGTTGGGGGCTGCAGGGGTTATGGGGGGGCTGGGGGGACATGGGGGGCTTTGGGCAACTGGGGGGCTGCAGGAGTTGGGGGGGGCTGGGGGGGGCTGTGGGAAGTGGGGGGGCTGCAGGATCCGGGGGTCCGGGGGGGGGGGGGCAGAGGGGGGACCCCATCACTGGGGGCTGCGGGGGGGCCAGGGGCCTGCGCCCAGGGGTGGCCTTGGGACACGGCAGTGCCGGTGCCGGTGCCGGTGCCATGGCGGTGCCGGTGCCATGGCGGTGCCATGATGGTGACGGTGCCATGGCGGTGCCATGCCGGTGCCATGATGGTGCCATGATGGTGCCATGGCGGTGCCATGACGGTGCCATGATGGTGCCATGGCGGTGCCATGACGGTGCCATGACGGTGCCATGATGGTGCCATGATGGTGCCATGATGGTGCCATGGCGGTGCCACCGCACACACCCGCGGCATGCCAGGAGCACGTGCGCCGCCGGCACACCCAAACACCGCCGGCCGGCCCCGGCCCACCGCCGGCAGCCGCCCCACGGGGGGCTCCGACTGTTCCCCGGTGACGGGGGGGGGGTTCCAGACACGCCACCGGTGGGTGCCCCCGCACCGCGTGGCCGCATCCTGCCGGGCCCCCTCGGCGTCACCGCCGGCCGCGCCTGACGCACGTCCCCTCCCGCCCCCTCGGCGCGGACGCAAGCGCCGGTGATGGATGGGGCGACCGCGGCGGCGGGGCCGACCACCCACCCCGGCGAGCGGCCGACGCTTCCCCCCCCCCCCCCAAAACCGTCCCCCTTCAAACCGCCCCGGCGTCCCCTCGGGGACCGGTGGCACGCGGTGCCGGTTGGGGGGGGGGGGGGGGAGCAAAAACACCCCCCCAACCCCCCCCCAAAAAAAAAAACCCCAAAACCACCGTCTGGGAAAACACCCAAAGGGCACCCGACCGCGGCCGGCGGCACACGCAGGCACGCGGTACCGGCACGGCGCAGCCGCCGGCACCGGCACGGGGCCAAGGGCGCAGCTCGGCCGCCCCACGTGCCGGGACAGGCAGCGGCGGGCAGCGGGGGTGCCGGGGTCCCCCCGGTGCCGGCGAGGGCAGGCAGGGCAGGCAGGGCGGGCAGGGCCGGGCAGGAGCGCCGGGGTTTTTTTTCCCCCCATCGTCACCTGGCAGCGAAATATTTACCGCGCCGGCTGTTTGCCTTGGCAAGGCCGCCGCCGCCGCCGCCACCGCCGCCGTGCCCTCACACGTCTCCACGCCGCCGGCGCCCAGCCCCACGGCAACGCCGGCACGGCTGTGGGTGGCGGTGGCTATGGGGCAGGGGCTGTGGGGCTGGACGCGCTGGCCGTGGGGCAGGTTCCGGTGGCCGTGGGGCAGCGGCAGGAGGCCGCGGCTATAGGGCAGGGTTCTGTGGCTATAGGGCAGGAGCTATAGGGCAGGGGCTATAGGGCAGGTTCTGTGGCTATAGGGCAGGAGCTATAGGGCAGGGGCTATAGGGCAGGGTTCTGTGGCTATAGGGCAGGGGCTATAGGGCAGGGGCTATGGGGCAGGGGCTATATGGCAAGGGCTATAGGGCAAGGTTCTGTGGCTATAGGGCAGGGGCTATAGGGCAGGGTTCTGTGGCTATAGGGCAGGGGCTATGGGGCAGGGGCTATAGGGCAAGGGCTATAGGGCAAGGTTCTGTGGCTATAGGGCAGGGGCTTTAGGGCAGGCGCCGTGGCTATGGGGCAGGGGCCATGGCTATAGGGCAGGATTCTGTGGCTATAGGGCAGGGGCTATAGGGCAGGGGCCGTGGCTATAGGGCAGGCACCGTGGCTATAGGGCAGAGGCTATAGGGCAGGGGCCATGGCTATAGGGCAGGCACCGTGGCTATAGGACAGGGGCCATGGCTATAGGGCAGAGGCTATAGGGCAGGGGCCACGGCTATGGGGCTGTGGCTATGAGGCAGGGGCCATGGCTATAGGATAGGGGCCACGGCTATAGGGCAGGGGCTATAGGGCAGACGCTGTGGCTATAGGGCAGGGAGCCATGGCTGTGAGGCAGGGTCCACGGCTATAGGGCAGGAGCTGCGACTATAGGGCAGGGGCCACGGCTATAGGGCTGTGGCTATGGGGCAGGGGCCATGGCTATAGGGCTGTGGCTATAGGACAGGGGCTACGGCTATAGGGCCGTGGCTATGGGGCCATGGCTATAGGGCTGTGGCTATAGGACAGGGGCTACGGCTATGGGGCCGTGGCTATAGGGCCGTGGCTATGGGGCAGGAAGCCGTGGCTATGGGGCACAGCCGTGACGCAGGGGCTATGGGGCAGGAGGCGGCTGCGGGGGGCCGGGGGGGGGTGGCCGGGGGGGGGGCCGCTGCCTGCGGCCGCTGCCTGCGGCTGCCCGGGGTTTCCGCTGCTGCCGGCGCTGACGCCATCGGGGCCCCCCCCGCCCCCCCCGCTGCCGGCGTTGCCCAACGTGGGGGGACGGGGGGGACGGGGCCCCCCCCCGCCGCTCCCAGGGGACCCCCGTGGCCCCACGGCCGGGCCCCTGCCCTCACCCCCCAGCACCCACCCGGGGGGGGGACCGGCCACAACCCACCCGTGGGTGAGCCTGTGGGGTGGGGGGGGTGGGGGGGTGCTGCGGGTGCTCGCCGTGGGTGCGCTCCGTGGGTGCTCACTGTGGGTGATCTCCGTGGGTGCTCACCGTGGGTGCTCACCGTGGGTGCTCACTGTGGGTGATCTCCGTGGGTGCTCAGCCTGGGTTACTCTCCGTGGGTGCTCACCGTGGGTGCTCGCTGTGGGTGCCCCCCACGGGTGCTCGCTGTGGGTGCTCTCCGTGGGTGAGTGCCGCAGGACACCCGGGATGTCCCCACGCCTAGGGTGTCCCCACTCGAGGGCTGTCCCCACGCGAGGGCTGTCCCCACGCGAGGGCTGTCCCCACGCGGGAGGTGGCCCCACGCCCGGGGCATCCCCGGGCCGCCCCCACGCGCGGTGGCCCCGCCCCGCCCCGCCCCTCCCGGCTCCCCCCCGCCCCGGGGCGGTCCCGGCCGCCCGCAGCCCCACGGGGGGTCCCGGCGCTGACGCGCGTGGCGCGGCCCGGGGGGGCGGTGAGACATCGCCGGGGGGGGCTGCGGCCGGGGGGGGGGGCGGCGGCGGGGCCGGGGGGGGCTGAGTCAGCGCGGGGGGGGGGCGGCCGAGGGCAAGGGGAGGGGGGTGGGGGGTCCCCACGTCCACGCGCGGCGGGGTCGCGGGTGGAACCGGCTTCTACAACCGCGGGGGGAGGTCCCCGGAGATGGGATCGGGCCCGATCCCGATGCGGGACCGACCCCGCTGCAAATCGATCCCGGTGCGGGATGGGACCGGGCGCGGGCCCGATCCCGGGGCCGGCGGATGCCGGGGCGGGGGGGAACCCCGGGACCGGTGCGGGGGGGGGGACGGGACCCCGGGAGCGGGGCCGGTCCCTGTGCAGGGTCCGATCCTGATGCGTGATCGACCCCGGTGCAAATGGATCCCGGTGCGGGGACCGATCCCGGTGCAGGAGGGTCCCCGGTGCAGGGACCGAGCCCGGTGCAGGCGGATCCCGGTGCAGGGACCGAGCCCGGTGCGGGCTGATGCCCGTGCGGGACCGTCCCGGGTGCGGGATACCTCCGGTGCAGGGACCGGTCCCGGTGCGGGATGGACCCAGGTGCGGGACCGAGCCCGGTGCAAGCGGATCCCGGTGCAGGGACCGACCCCGGTCCCGGACCGGTCCCGGTGCCGCCGGTCCCGCTGCAGGGCCCGATCCTGGTGCGGAACCGACCCCCCCCCGGTGCATCCCGGGGCCGCCCCCGCGGGACCGGGGCCGGTCGGGGGCCGGTCGGGGGCCGGTCCCGCCACCGGGGCGGAGCAGGGGCCGGTCCCACCGCTCCTCCCGAGCCGACCCGTCGGGACCGAGACCGGTGCGTGGGGCGGTGGTGAAGGGAGGGAGGGGGTGGGGGGGCGGGGAGCTTGCGGGGGGGGGGAACGGGGGGGTTCCGCGTGTCCCGCCGCCCCCCGCGCCGTGTCCGCCGTGGGGGGTTTCTCTCCCCCCGGTGCGTTGCTGAATGGAAAAGCCGTGACTCAGGCGTGTGTCATCGCAGCCGGCGGCAGCGCCGGGATATAAGGGGCGGCGCGGAGCCGGGGCGTCACGCGGGGACACACGGACACGCTCCCGCCGCCACGCGGAGACACTGGCGGCCGCTCCCACTCGAGTCCCCCGGTGGCGCTTCGGCGGCTCCTCCCGCCGGTGTTGTCGTTGGAGAGGGGTGTGGGGGGGGTGGGAAGCGTGGGAGTGGGGGTGTGAGTGTGTCACGGTGAGTGGGAGCGTGTCACGGTGAGTGGGAGCGTGCCCGTGGGAGGGCGCCCGTGACGGTGGGAGCGTGTCCGTGAGAGTGGGAGCGTGTCGGTGAGAGGGTAAGTGGGAGCGTGGAGAGTGGGAGCGTCTCCGTGAGTGTGTCCGTGAGAGTGGGAGGGTGTCACGCTGAGCGTGAGTGTGGGTGTCGGCGTGAGTGGGAGCGTGTCCGTGGGACCGTGAGCGGGTCAGCGTGAGTGGGAGCGTGCCCGTGACAGCGTGAGTGTGTCAGAAAGAGCGTGAGTGGGAGCGTGGCAGTCCGAGTGGGAGCGTGTCAGCGTGTCCGTGGGAGCGCGAGTGGGACCATCTCAGTGTGAGCGTGGCAGTGAGTGTGTAAGTGCGCGTGCAAGGCCGTTGCACGGCAGCAGGGCCCCCCCCCCCACAGCCGCCCCCTCCCCGCCCCCCCCCCCCCCGGTCCCGGCCCCGCCGCGGGTGGGTCCCGCAGGTGCGAAGGGCCCCGTCCCGCCCCGTGGGGACCCCGGGGAAGGACCCTCCCGCCCCGCCATGACAAGTAAGTGCCGCCTCGCCGCGGGTGGGGGGGAGACACGCGTGGGGGGCGGGGGGGAAGGAGGAGCGGGCGACCCCCGGGACACTGGGACCGGGCGGCTCGGTGCCTCCCTCGCCGCTTCTCCATCCCCCCCCACGGGGGGGCGGGGGGAGGAGAGGGGGGGGCTGTCCGCGGGCGGATCCCGCTCCCCCCACACCCCCCACACACACCCACCCCACGGCCGCGGCGGGACCGGGCGCGTCCATCCCCGCCGCCTCGGGGCGCGGGCAGCTGCCGCCGCGCCTCAAACCGCAAACGGCCCCGGCGCACCTGCCCGCCCGCGGCGGCCGCGCCTCCGTGGGGAAAGGGGGGGGTGGGTGTCGCGAGTGGGCGCGTGGACACGCGTGGTGACCGGCCGCAGAGGTGTGAAGGCGCGCGTGGCGGGGGGGGGGGGAAGGGGGTGTCCCGCAGGGAGACGCGCGGACGCAGCGTCACGCGTGGACGGAGGTGTGCGGGCTCGCACACACGCGCACAGACACCCCTCCCCACCCCCCAGCGTGCGGGTGGGCCCCCCACTCGCGGGGGCTCCCCAGGTGCCGCCCGCCCCTGACTCACCCCGCATCACTCTTTCCAGCCCGGGACCTCACAGGACGGCGCCGCCGCCGCCCCCCGCCCGCCGCCCCCCCACGGGACGGGACGGGACGGGACGGGCATCCCCCGCCCACGCTGCCCCGGGAACCCCAGCCCCGGGATCCCCAAATTCGGGGAGCACTGGGACCCCCCCAAGCCCCGGCATCCCCGGGAGCACCGGGAGGGAGCCCCGGGATCCCGCAGCCCACGCTGTCACGGGAGCCCCGGGATGCCCCAGTCCTGCGATCCCCAAATTTCGGGGGTCCCGGGATCCCCCAGCCCCGGTACCCTCGTCAGCCCCGGGATCCCCCATAGTTGGGACCAGCGGGATCCTCGAGTCCCGGGATCCCCCAGCCCCGGGATCCCCTATCCCTGGGAGCACCGGGATCCCCGGGATCCCCCAGCCCCGGTACCCTCGTTAGCCCCGGGATCCCCCATACTCGGGACCAGCGGGATCCTCGAGTCCCGGGATCCCCCAGGATTCCCAAACCTGGGAGCCCCGGGAGTCCCGGGAACCCCGACAATCCCGGGAGCAGCGGGATGCCCCAGTCCCGGGATCCCCGGCAGCTCCGTGTCCCGGGATCCCCAGTCCTGGCATTCCCAGAAGCCCCGGGATCCCCCGGCACCGGCAGCCCCGGGAGCACCGGGTCCTCCCAGCCCCGGGAGCACCGGCGATTCTGGGAGCAGCGGGATGCCCCAGCCCCGGGATCCCCAAATTCCGAGAGCCCCAGGATCCCCCATCCCCGGCAAACCCGGGAGCACCGGGAGCTCCGGAATCCCCAGCTCCGGGAGCACCTGGAGCCCCAGGATCCCAGCCCCGGCATCCCCGGGAGCACCGGGATCCCCCAGTCTCGGAAGCACCGGGATCCCCCAGTCCCGGCATGCCCGGTAGCCCTGAGATTCCCCAGCTCCGGAGCACCGGGATGCCCCAGTCCCGAGATCCCCCATCCCCGGGATCCCTCGGCCCCGCCATCCCCGGGAGCCCCGGGATCCCGCAGCACGGGCAGCCCCGGGATCCCTCAGCCCCGGGAACCCCGAGCCCCGGCAGCGCCGGGATCCCCATCCCCGACATCCCCGGGAGCGCCGGGATCCCCCATCCCCGGGAGCACCGGGGTACCCCAGTCCCGGGATCCTCCGGCCCCGCCATCCCCGGGATCCCCCAGCACCGGGAGCATCGGGAACCTCGGGATCTCCAGCCCCGGGAGCCCCGAACCCCGGGAGCCCCGGGATCCCTCATTCCCGGGATCCCCCGGCCCCGCCACCCCGGGAGCCCCGGGATCCCCCAGCACCGGGAACTCCGGGAGCCCTGGAACCCCCCAGCCCCGGGAACCCCAAACCCCGGGAGCGCCGGGATCTCCATCCCCGCCATCCCCGGGAGCACCGGGGTACCCCAGTCCCGGGATCCCCCGGCATCCCTCAGCACCGGGAGCACCGGGAACCTCGGGATCCCCAGCCCCGGGAGTCCCGAAGCCCGGGAGCCCCGGGATCCCCCAGCCCCGGGAGCCCCGGTGCGTCCCGCCCCCCGCCCCGGTGCCCCCACCCCACCCCACGCGTGCCTCTGTCCCGCAGGTGGGCTGTGGCGGGCGCTGCTGGCGCTGCTGGGGCTGTGGCCGGGGCTGTGGCCGGGGCCGTCCCCGGGGCTGGCGGCCGCCCCCCGCCTGCGCCCCCCGGACCCCCGCGCCGACCTCGACAGCGTCGTCAGCCTGGCCAAGGCCCTGCTCAGCGACACCAAGGCTTTCCTCGCGCTCCTCGTGGGTACCCACGCCACCCCACGCCACCCCACGGCATGCCCACCCCACGCTTAGCCTCATCCCACCCACCCCTGGCTCAGCCCCGGACTCCCCCCCCCCCCCAACTCCCCGCTCAGCCCCACAGCCTCCCCCCCCAACCCTTTCCCCGCCCACGCGTGGCGGGGGGTGGTCCCGCGTGGGGCTGAACCCACGTCTCGCCGGCAGAAGTCGCGGTTCCCGGCGGAGGGGGAGCACAAGCTGGACTCGCTGCCCGTCCTCTCCATGAGCGCCCTGGAGCTGGCCAACATCCAGGTAGGGGGGGACACGGACACGAGTGGGGGGGGGAGAAGTCGTGGGGGGGGGGGTTGGGGTGCTGCGGTCGTTGGGGTGCCCGTGGGTGTGGGGGTCACTGTGTCCGTGGGGTCTCCCTGGGTGTGGGAGTGGGGTCCCGTGGGTATAGGAGTGGGATCCCCGTGGGCGTGGGAGTGTGGACCTTGTGGGTGTGGGAGCAGGGTCCCTGTGGGTGTGGGAGCAGGGTCGCCCTGGGCTTGGGAGTGGGGGTCCCCGTGGGTGTGGGGTCTCTTTGAGTATGGGAGTGCCTTCCCCCTGTGTGGGAGCGGGTTCCCCGTGGGCGTGGGTTCCCCGTGGGTATGGGGTCCCCGTGGCTGTGGTAGTGTGTACCCCGTGAGTGTGGGTTCCCCGTGAGTGTGGGAGCATGTTCCCCGTGGGGTCCCCCCGGGTGTAGTATTGTGGATTCCCCGTGGGTGGGAGGGCATTCACAGTGGGGGCGGGCTCCCTGCAGGCGTGGGTATGGGGTTCCCGTGGGCGTGGGGTGTCCGCCCCCGGGGCATGGTAGCAGATTCCTCGTGGGAACAGGTTGCCCGTGGGTGGCAGCAGGTTCCTGCGGGTGGAAGCAGGTTCCCTGTGGGAGCAGATTCCCCGTGGGTGGGAGCGTGCTCCCCGTGGGCGTGGGTTCCCATGGGTGTAAGCGGGTTCCCCGTGGGTGGGAGCAGGTTCCCGTGGGTGGGAGCAGGTACCCTATGGGCACAGGTTCCCATGGGTGGGAGCGGGTTCCCGTGGGTGGGAGCAGGTTCCCCTGGGAGCAGGTTCCCCGTGGGAGCGGGTTCCCGTGGGTATGAACAGGTTCCCCGTGGGCGCGGGTTCCCGTGGGTGGGAGGGGGTTTCCCGCGGGAGCGGGTTCCCGTGGATGGAAGCAGGTTCCCCGTGGGCGCGGGTTCCCCGTGGGTGGGCGCGCGTTCCCCGTGGGCGCGGGTTCCCCGTGGGTGTGAGCGGGCTCCCCTTGACGCGGGTTCCCCGTGGGTGGGCGCGGGTTCCCGCGGGTGTGAGCGGGCTCCCCGTGGGCGCGGGTTCCCGTGGGCGGGCGCGGGCTCCCCGTGGGCGCGGGTCGCCCGCGGCCGTGGCTCTGACGCGCGGCGCAGGCGGCGGGGGCGCTGGCCCGGCTGAGCGGGGACCTGCAGCGGTACCAGCGGCACCTGGAGTGGCTGCGGCGGGCGGGGCCGGCGCTGCGGCCGCTGGAGCCCGAGCTGGGCGCGCTGCAGGCCCGGCTCGACCGCCTGCTCCGCCGCCTCGACCACCTGGTAGGCGGGGCCTGGGGGAGGCGGGGCCTGGGGGAGGCGGGGCCTGGGGCGGGGCCGGGGAGGGGCGGGGCCGGGGGCGAGGCTTGGGGTGCAGGCGCTGGGATGAAGGTGGTGGGGAAGAGGCGGGGCTTCGGCCGGGGGGGTGGGGTCTGCGTGATGGGGCGGGGCTTCTGGTGAGTGGGGTGGGTCCCTCGGGTGAAGCTGGTGGGGAAAGAGGCGGGGCTTCGGCGAGGGGGTGGGGCCTGGCTGGTGGGGCGGGACTTCTGCACTAGGCTACTGTTGCTATTGTAGGGGCGGGGCTTCTGCGATGAGGGGCGTGGCTTCTGCACTAGGATACTGTCTCTCTTGTAGGGGCGGGGCTTCTGCGATGAGGGGCGTGGCTTCTGCACTAGGGATACTGTCTCTCTTGTAGGGGCGGGGCTTCTGCGATGAGGGGCGGGGCCTGTCTTCTGGGGGCGTGGCTCACTCACCATACGTACCTGTCTGGGGGGGGGGGGGGCAGCTTCTGCACTTCAAGGCGGGGCATGTGCAAAGGGGGCGGGGCCCCCACACTGGGGGCGGGGCCTCTGCATTGGCACAGGACCTTGGCATTGGGGCCTCGGCATTGGGGCGGGGCCTCAGCATTGGGGACAGGACCTCAGCATTGGGGTGGGGCCTTGGCATTAGGGGCAGGGCCTTGGCATTGGGGGCGGGGCCTATGCATTGGGGCAGGGCCTCAGCATTGGGGGTGGGGCCTCAGCTTTGGGGCGGGGCCTATGCATTGGGGACCGGGCTTTGGGGCGGGGTCTCAGCATTGGGGATGGGCCCTTGCATTGGGGCGGGGCATCAACATCGGGGCGGGGCCTCAGCACCGGGGGCGGGGCCTAGCACGGGGTGGCCACACCCCTCACAAAGAGGCAGCCCTTCTAGACGCAGGGGGGGGAGCCAAAGGGGCGTGGCTCCCCCCAACACCTCTGCCCCGCCCCCCAGCTGTCCCGCCTGAGCCTGCCCCGCCCCAGCGCCCCCCAGCCGCCGCTGCCCGCCCCCGGCTCGCCCTGGGCGGCCGTGCAGGCCGGCCACGCCCTCTTCCACAGCCTCCACCTCTACCTGGACTGGGCCTCCCGCGCCCTCGTCCTGCTGCGCAACAAGCTGTGACCCCGCCGCGCCCCCTAATTTATTGTTATTTATTGGCCGCCTCCCACCGCCTTATTTTATTGTTAATTATTATTATTATTATTATTATTATTATTAATTCCCCCCCCGCCCGCTCCCGGGGAACCCCCGACGCTCAGGGACCCCTCCCCCCCGCGGGCCGCCCTAATTTATTGACTCGGGCCCCAGCTCGGCCCCTTTTTTTTTTTTTTATCTTGTTTGGGTTTTTTTTTTTTTTTTGGAAAGAGGAAAAAAAAAAAATCTGACCTGTTTTTTTGGAAAAAAAATGATAAAAAAAAAAAGAAAGTTTGAAGGTGACGCAGCGTCTGCACGGGGAGGGGAGGGGGCGGGGGGCGGGGATGCGGGCAGGGACGGAGGGGTGCGGGCAGGGATGCGGGCAGGGATGCGGGCAGGGAACGGGGAACAAGGGGGGGTGGGAGGAGGTGAGGGACGGGACGGTGGGGGGCAAGAGATGGGGGTGGGGGGGGCAAGAGATGGGGTTGGGGGCGGGAGGGGACGGGGGGACAAGGGGGGGCAGGAGGAGGTGGGGGGCAGGAGATGGGGGGACAAGGGGGGTGGGACTCACTGCCCCCCCCATCCCACTGCCCCCCCAAATCAATTGGGGGGGCCTTGGGGGGGGCTGGGACCCCCGGTGCTGGGGGTGGGGCGGGAGGACAGAGACTGTTAAAAACCAGTGGAATAAACCCAAAGGTATGATCTCGGGGGGGGGGGCAGGACCCCCCCAAAGCCCCCCAACAGAGCAGCTTTATTGAGACACCAACCATCACCCCCCCATCTCGGGGGGCCCGATCCTGTGGACCACCCCCCTCTAACCACTACAACCCCCGTGTTGGTGGGGCCCCCCCCGGCACTCAGGGGTCAGCGGGGGGCTGGGGGGAGGGGGTCAGGGTGGGGGGGTCAGGGTGGGGGGGGTCCTGGGGAGACCTGGGGGGGGTCTCCTCCTCAGGAGGGTGCTGGGGGTCCCGGGGGGGTCTCCTCCTCGGGGGGGTCCTGGGGGGTCCCGGGCAGGGGGCTGAGGGCAAGGGGGGGCTGCAGGGGGGGGTCCCAGGGGAAGGTGACCCCCAGGCCGGCCATGCGCTCCCGGTAGACCCGGTCGAAGCGGGCGCTCTGCTCCGGCGTCAGGTGGTTCTTCCAGTCCCCGGAGATCCCTGGGGGGGCACACGGGGCGATGACCCCCCGGACCCTCCCAGGGACCCCCTCGAACCCCCCCCAGCCCTGAGGACCCCCCAAGCCCTCCTGGGACCCCCCCAGAGCCCTTAGGAACCCCTAACCACCCCCCCAGGGACCCCACCTAGCCCTGAGGACCCCCCCGAGCCCCCAGAGACCCACATCCCCGTCCTCCTGTCCCCGTCCCCACGTCCCCATCCCTGGTCCCCCCGTCCCCATCCCCACGTCCCCACATCTCCATCCCTGTCCCCATGTCTGTCTGCACATCCCCATCCCCGTGTCCCCATCCCTGTCTCCACATCCCCCATGTCCCCCCATCCCCAAATCCCTATGTCCCCGTCCTCATGTCCCCACGTCCCCATCCCTGTCCCCATCCCTGTCCCCATATCCCCCATGTCCCCATCTCCATGTCCCCATCCCTGTCCCCACATCCCCATCCCCACGTCCCTGTCCTCATGTCCCTGTCCCTATGTCCGCATCCCCGTGTCCCCACATCCCCACGTCCCCATCCTCGTGTCCCCACGTCCCCAGCCCCACGTCCCCACCCCCATGTCCCCATGTGCCCATCCCTGTCCCCATGACTGTCCCCATGTCCCCGTCCCCACGTCCCCCGTCCCCATCCCCATGTCCCCATCCCCGTCCCCATGTCCCGTCCCCACGTCCCCACGTCCCCATCCCCATGTCCCCATCCCTGTCTCCACATCCCCCATGTCCCCCCATCCCCAAATCCCTATGTCCCCGTCCTCATGTCCCCACGTCCCCATCCCTGTCCCCATCCCTGTCCCCATATCCCCCATGTCCCCATCCCCACATCCCCATCCCTGTCCCCACATCCCCATCCCCATGTCCCTATCCTCATGTCCCCTGTCCCTATGTCCCCATCCCCGTGTCCCCACGTCCCCATCCTCGTGTCCCCACGTCCCCACCCCCACGTCCCCACGTCCCCACCCCCATGTCCCCATGTGCCCATCCCTGTCCCCATGACTGTCCCCATGTCCCCGTCCCCACCCCCATGTCCCCCCTGACCCCATCCCTGTCCCCATCCCTGTCCCCATGTCCCCGTCCCCTCGTCCCCACGTCCCCCCGTCCCCATCCCCATGTCCCCATCCCTGTCCCCATGTCCCCGTCCCCTCGTCCCCACATCCCCCCGACCCCATCCCCATGTCCCCCTGTCCCCCCGCCCCCCCGTCCCCACCCTTGCGCAGGAAGGGGCCGCGCCGCAGGTCGAGGATGAAGAGGGGGGAGAGGCTGAAGTTGCTCATGCGGTTGCGGCTCATGGCGGCGAAGGAGGCGTTGGCCACCACCGCGTCCAGCGCCCCCGCGCTCAGCCCCCGCCCCAGGAAGGCGCAGAGGCGCTCCACGCTGCCGCGCAGGTCCTGGGGACACGGGGACACCGGGGACGTGGGGACACCGGGGACACCGGGGGGACGGGGGGACATGGGGACACTGGGGACATGGGGGGACACCGGGACATGGGGGGACATGGGGACACCGGGGGACGTGGGGACATGGGGGGACATGGGGACACCAGGACATGGGGGGACATGGGGACACCGGGGACATGGGGGACACCGGGGACATGGGGGACACCGGGGACACTGGGACATGGGGGGACATGGGGACACCGGGGGATGTGGGGACACTGGGGACACGGGGACACCGGGGACATGGGGACACCGGGGACACCGGGGGACGGGGGGACATGGGGGAACATGGGGACACCGGGGACATGGGGGGAAACCGGGGACATGGGGGGACACCGGGGACACTGGGACATGGGGGGACATGGGGACACCGGGGGATGTGGGGACACTGGGGACAGGGGGACACCGGGGACATGGGGAGACATGGGGACACCGGGGACACTGGGGGATGGGGGGACACCGGGGACACCGGGGGACAGGGGGACATGGGGGAACATGGGAACACCGGGGACATGGGGGGACATGGGGACACCGGGGGATGTGGGGACACTGGGGACATGGGGACACCAGGGACATGGGGAACATGGGGACACCGGGGACATGGGGGGACACCGGGGACATGGGGGGACATGGGGACACCAGGACATGGGGGGACATGGGGACACCGGGGGATGTGGGGACACTGGGGACATGGGGACACCGGGGACATGGGGACACCAGGGACATGGGGGGACATGGGGACACCAGGGACATGGGGGGACACCGGGACATGGGGGGACATCAGGGGCACAGGGGGATGTGGGGACACCAGGGACATGGGGGACACAGGGGGACACCGGGGGACGCGGGGACACCAGGGACGTGGGGGACACAGGGACACTGGGGACATGGGGACACTGGGGGACATCGAGGGACATGGGGACACCAGGGATGTGGGGGACACGGGGGGGACATAGGGGACACCGGGGAACATCAGGGGTATGGGGGGACACTGGGGACGTGGGGGACACGGGGGGACACAGGGGGACACCAGGGACACTGGGGGACATGGAGGGGACACGGGGACACTGGGGATGTGGGGGCAGATGCTCCACGCTGCTGTGTAGGTGCTGCCAGGGGACACAGGGGGACGTGGGGACGCGGGGGGGGACACGGGGGGACACGGGGGGACACGGGGGGCCAGACCTGCTGCAGCTCCTCGTAGCTGATGCAGAAGAAGTTCTCGCGGCCGCGCAGCTCCAGCCACCCCCGGACGTGCTCGAACCAGGACCCGAAGGGCACTGGGGGGGGACGCACATGGGACCCGCAGCCCCCGCCCCAACCCCGGCCCCTCCAGGACCTCCGGAGACCCCCCCAAATCACTGACACCCCATAGCCCCCCATAGTGCCCCCCACAGCAGCCCCTAGAGCCCCCCAACACCAGTAGCCCCCCATAGCAGACCCCATAGCCCCATAGCCCCCCAATAGCCCCCCAATAGCCCCCCCATAGCAACCCCCACAGCCCCATAGCCCCCCAATAGCCCCCCATAGCAGCCCCCACAGCCCCATAGCAGCCCCATAGCCCCATAGCCCCCCAATAGCCCCCCATAGCAGCCCCCACAGCCCCATAGCCCCCCAATTACCCCCCTATAGCCCCCCATAGCAGCCCCCACAGCCCCATAGCCCCCCAATCGCCCCCCATAGCAGCCCCCACAGCCCCATAGCCCCCCAATAGCCCCCCATAGCAGCCCCCACAGCCCCATAGCCCCCCAATTACCCCCCTATAGCCCCCCCATAGCAGCCCCCACAGCCCCATTGACACCCCATAGCCCCCCCATAGCAGCCCCCCCATTGACGCCCCATAACCCCCCCATAGTGCCCCCCATATCAACCCCCACAGCCCCCCCCCCCTCACACCCCATAGCCCCCCCCCCATTCCCCCCTCCAGCAGCCCGTGGACCCTCTACACCAGCCCCATCACCCCCGTCCCCCCCAAATCCCCCCCCAGCCCCCCCGCACCGTCTCCCTCCAGGAACTTCTCCAGAAACTGCTCCAAGCTCCCGGGATCCTTGTAGGGTCGGAAAATCCGGGCAAAGTGGTAGAGGGAAACCAGGACGTCCTTAGGGTTCCTCACCGTGTAGATGACCTGGGGGGGGGACACACAACTCTAGGTCCTACGGGTGGGGGACACCCCCCCCCGCACCCCCATCCCCTCCAACCTTGGCCTTGGAGGTGAAGAACGCCTTGGGGAAGAGCTGGATGGGGAGGTGGGAGCTGATGAGCCGGGGGCGGGGGTTTCCCCGCGCCCGCCGTAGTCCCAGCACCGTCTCCAACCAGGGACCCCGATCCCAGTTGGGCACCGACCGGCACCAGCGAGGGTCCCCGTCGCTGCGGATCAGGCTCAGGATCTCCAGCATCCACACCGTGCCTGGGGAGGGGGATCCGCTGGGGGTCCCTAGGGGCCCTTTGGGGCCCCGAGGCCCCTTCGGGGTCCCTGAGGTTCCTTTGAGGGGTCCCTGAGGTCCCTTCGGGGTCCCTGAGGTTCCTTTGAGGGTCCTTGAGGTCCCTTGGAAGTCTCTAAGGTCCCTTCGGGGTCCCTGAGGTTTTTTTGAGGGGTCCTTGAGGGGTCCCTGAGATCCCTTGGGGGTCCCTGAGGTCCTTGAGGGGTCCCTGAGGTCCCTTGGGGAGCTCCTGGGGTCCCGTTAGGGTCCCTGAGGTCCCTTGGGGGTCTCTGAGGTCTTTGGGGAGCTCCTGGGGTCCTTTAGGGTTTCCTTTGGGGTCCCTGAGGTTCCTTTGAGGGGTCCTTGAGGGGTCCCTGAGGTCCCTTGGGGGTCCCTGAGGTCCTTGAGGGGTCCCTGAGGTCACTTGGGGAGCTCCTGGGGTCCCGTTAGGGTCCCTGAGGTCCCTTGGGGGGTCTCTGAGGTCTTTGGGGAGTCCCTGGGGTCCCTTTAGGATTCCCTTTGGGGTCCTCGAGGCCCCTTTGGGGTCCCTGAGATCCCTTGGGGAGTCCCCAAGGCCCTTTGGGGGTCCTGAGGTTCCTTTGAGGGGTCCCTGAGGTCCTTGAGGGGTTCCTGAGGTCCTTTGGGGGTCCCTGAGGTCCCTTGGGGGTCCCTGAGGTCCCTTGGGGGGTCCTTTGGGGAGCTCCTGGGGTCCCCTTGGGGTCCCTAAAGACCACTGGAGGGGTCCCTGGCGTCCCTTTGGGGTCCCTAAGGTGCTCTGGGGGGGTCCACTGGGGGGGTCCCTGGGGTCCCTTTGTGGTACCAGTGCTCTTTTGGGGAGCCCCTGCAATCACTTGGATCCCTTGGGGGGGGGGGTCCCTGAGTCCCCCCGGGGCACTCCTGGGGTCCACCCCCCCCCCCCCGCCCTTGGGGGCCCCCCAGGTTCCCCCCCCTCCTTGGGACCCTCCTGTGTGTCCCCCCCCACCCCTTGGGGCCCCCCCCACCCCTTGGGGCCCTCCTGGGTGCCCCCCCACCCCTTGCCCCCCCCAGGGCCCCCCCCCGGCCCCCTACCCGATTTCTGGTAGGTGACGTTGAAGACGTCGTCGTCCTCCACCGGGAAGTCGCGGGCGGCCTCGAGCCCCCGGGGGGAGTAGAGGAGCCCCGGGAAGGTGACCCCCCCGTGCTGGAAGTACCCCCGCGACATGGCCGGGGGGGGGGGGGGCCCACGCGGGACCGGGACCTGCGTGGGCGGGGGGGCGGTGGGACAACACGCAGGGAGGGATCGCAGAGGGAGGGAGCGGAGCGACGGGACCGGCCCTGGAGCCGCCTCCAGCCCCCCCCTCCCCCCCCCCCCCACGCGGGTCCCGGGGGCCCCACGCGGTGCCGCGGCAACGGGGGAGGGGGATGACGCCTGGTCCCACGGGTGGGCCCGGCCCGGCGCCAGGCAACAGCGTGCGGGGGGGGTGGGGGACACGGACACGGGGCCGCCCTGAGCCCCACGGGTGCCCCCCCAGACCCCCCCCACGGCCAACCCACGCCGGGGGTGGGGGGGGGCGTCTCGGTCCTGCGGGGCTCCCCCCACGCGGCAGCTGGTTTCCCCCACGCGGCAGCTGCCCCCCCCCACCCCCCGCATCCCCTCACTCCCCCCACGCCGGGCCGCGGTCCCCCGTGGACAGAGCCCCCCCGGTGTCCCCCACCCCCCCGTACCTGGCAGCGCCGCACGGAGCCGCCGCGATCGCACCGAGCCGTGGCGGGCGGGGCCCCGCGTCCCCCCCCCCCCCACCCGTGGGGCAGCACCGCCCTGCCCCGCCCCCGCCACCCGTGGGGCGGCACCTCCCCCACCCCACCCCACCCCACCCGTGGGGCGGCACCGCCGCTGCCCCGCCTTGCGCAACACCCCCCCGACCGGTTCCCCCCCCACCCCACGGAGCTCCCGACCCGCCCCCCCGCGGACACGGACCCGCGTGGGGGATGTGACCCCCCCCCCCCCCCCACTCGTGACGGGTCGGGGATCCCCCAGGGGCTCAAGGGGGTGAACTGGGGGGTGCCTGTATTGGGGGGTGCGGGGGACAAGCTCCCCCCACTGTGGGGTGACAACAAATTGGGGGGGGGCTACAGGACACTTGGGTCCACGGGGGGGTGGGGGGTGAAGGGGGATCCCAGGGGGGGCCCCCAAGGACAGGCAGGGGCCTGGGGGGGCTTGGGGGGGTCCCCAAGAACAGGCAGGAGGTGGGGGGGGTCCCCAAGGACAGGCAGGGCCCGGGGGGGGGGTCCCCAAGGACAGGCAGGGCCTGGGGGGGGGGGTCCCCAAGGACAGGCAGGAGGTGGGGGGGGTCCCCAAGGACAGGCAGGGCCCGGGGGGGGCCGGGGGGGGTCCCCAAGGACAGGCAGGAGGTGGGGGGGTCCCCAAAGACAGGCAGGGCCCGGGGGGGGTCCCCAAGGACAGGCAGGAGGTGGGGGGGGTCCCCAAGGACAGGCAGGGCCCGGGGGGGGGGTCCCCAAGGACAGGCAGGGCCCGGGGGGGGGGGGTCCCCAAGGACAGGCAGGAGGTGGGGGGGGTCCCCAAAGACAGGCAGGGCCCGGGGGGGGTCCCCAAGGACAGGCAGGAGGTGGGGGGGGTCCCCAAGGACAGGCAGGAGGTGGGGGGGGTCCCCAAGGACAGGCAGGGCCCGGGGGGGGGTCCCCAAAGACAGGCAGGGCCCGGGGGGGGTCCCCAAGGACAGGCAGGAGGTGGGGGGGGTCCCCAAGGACAGGCAGGAGGTGGGGGGGGTCCCCAAGGACAGGCAGGGCCCGGGGGGGGTCCCCAAGGACAGGCAGGGCCCGGGGGGGGGTCCCCAAGGACAGGCAGGGCCCGGGGGGGGGCACAGCGCTTTATTGGGGTCTCAGTTCTTGTAGCCCCGGCCCGCCCGGCGCCCGCGCGCCCGCTCGAACTTCCGCCCCTTGGAGCGCACGTAGGGCCTGGGGGGGGAGAGGGGGGGTCAGGGGGGACGCCGGTGTCCGGGACAGCCCCGTGACCCCCCCAGCACCCAGCGACCCCCCCTCACCCAGCCCCCACTTCCCCAGGAATCCCATCACCCACCAGACCCCCGCTGGGACCCCAGCACCCACAGCCCCCCCCCTTAGAGACCCCCCAAGCCCCCCCTCCGGGACCCCAACACCTTGGTGCCCCCCCATCACCCCAAAATGACCCAGGCATTCAGGCCCCCCACACCAACACCCCACAAAAACCCCAATATCTGACCCCCCCTCCCCAGCAAAGGGACCCCAACAACCAGTCCCTGCTCCCCCCCAAAAAAAGCCCCCCCAATATCCAGACCCCCCCAAAACAGACCCCAGCATCCAGTTCCCACTCCCCACCCCCAAAAGAGCCCCCCAACACCCAGACCCCCCCAAAAAGGGGACCCAGCATCCACACCCCGCTCCCCACCCCCAAAACAGCCCCCTCCATTCACACCCCCCAAAAGGAACCCCAAAATCCACACCCTACCCCCAAAAGAACGCCCCCAACATCCAGACCCCCCCAAAAAGAGACCCCAACATCCAATCCCTGTTCCCCCCCCCAAAAAAAGCCCCCTCAGCATCCAGACCCCCCCAAAAAGGGACGCCAACATCCAGACCCCACTCCCCACCCCCAAAAGAGCCCCCCCAACACCCAGGCCCCCCCAAAAAGGGACCCCAACACCCAAACACCCCCCTCCCCCCCCCCCCCAAAAAGGGCCCCCCACTCACTTGGTGTGGCTGTGGGGGGTCCCGGGCGCCTTCCCAAAGTGCCGATAAACCTCCCGAGCCTTTCGGGGTCCTGAGTGGGGGGACACAGGCAGACACAAAGGGGGTCACCCCACGGGTCTGGGGGGGTCCCGGGGGGTCCCCAGGGGTGTGGGGGCACTCACCGGAGAGCAGGACGGTGCCCTTGCCCTTGGGGGAGGCCATGGCCAGCTGGTCGAAGGTCAGGATGGTGCCCCCCGCCCGCAGGATGCGGGTGCGAGCCCCCCGCGTCACCCGCAGGGCGCAGAGCTGGGGAACGAAAAACACGGGTGGGGTGAGCACCAGCCCCCCCCCTTCTCTGCCGCAGGACCCCCCGCCCCCCATGCACCCCGGGACCCCCCCGACCTTCAGCTTGGGGACGTCCTGGATGCGGATGTCGTCGGTGACGGTGCCCACCACCACGGCCGTCTTGTCCTCCCGCCCCGGCCGCTTCATCATCCGGATCTGGGGGGGGGGAAATGGGGTGCTGGGGGGGGGCAGGGGTCCGGCTGCACCCCCCAGGGGTCCGGGGTACCCCCAGACACCCCCCCGAGGCACCCAGGGGTCCGGGGGTCTCGCCGGACGCGCCCCCCCATGGCACCCAGGGGTCCGGCTGCACCCCCAAGAGGCACCCAAGGGTCCTGGGGTCCCCGCCGACACCCCCCCATTGCACCCAGGGGTCCGGCTGCGCCCCCCAACACCCCTCCCGAGGCACCCAGGGGTCCGGGGGTCCCCCAACACCTCCCCCATGGCACCCAGGGGTCCCGGGGTCCCCCAACACCTCCCCCATGGCACCCAGGGGTCCGGGGGTCTCGCCGGACGCGCCCCCCCATGACACCCAGGGGTCCGGGGGTCTCCCCTGACACCTCCCCAGAGGTCCAGCTGCGCCCCCCAACCCCTCCCCCCGGGGGTCCTAGAGGATTTTGGGTGCAGACAGCGTTATTTTGGGGTCCCTGCCTGCAGGGCGGAGGGGTTTGGGGGTCCCTCGCCCTCCCCGGGCGCAGAGCGGCGGCGTTAGGGGGAGACACAGGGACAGAGAGAACCCCCCCGAGGCACCCAGGGGTCCGGGGGTCCCCCCCGACACCGCCCCCCGTAGCACCCAAGAGTCCGGAGGGTCTGGCTGCACCCCCCAACACCCCCCCCCGGGGGTCCCAGACCTCACTAGAAATAATTTTGGGTGCAAACAGCGTCTTTTTGGGGTCCCTCGCCCCCCCGGGGCGCAGAGCAGCGGCGTTTGCGGGGGGACGCAGGGACGGAAAGACCCCCCCCGGGCACTCACCATGCGGGAGAGGGAGAGGGGCGGCCGGTTGGTCCGGCTCATGAAGAGCCGCTTCAGAATCACCTTGTTAAAGGCCGAGTTCGTCCGCCGGGCCAGGAACCGGTAGAGCTACGGGAGGGGGGAGAACACCGGGACCGGGTGGGGGGTCAGCACCGGCGGGAGAGCGCCGCTACCCCGGCCGCCCCCCCGCTCCCCGCGGCCCACCTTGACGAGGAGCCGCAGGTAGATGTCCTGGCTCTTGGGCTCCCGGCGCCGGACTTTCCGGTCCCGGTTATGGCGGATATCGATACCCTGAGGGGGAAGCGGAGGGGGGTCAGGCCGCCGTTAGGCCTCAGCGGGAACCATCGGGCACCGGCATCGCCGCAGCGCCCCATCGCCACCGCCATCACGACCCCCAGGCTCCCTCCAGCCTCCCCCGGCAGCGGCGGCACCGGCCCGGTCCCCCCCGGTGGCGGATGGCGGCGGATGCGCGTCTCCCCCCCCAGCGCGGACCCACCATGGCGGCAGCGGCCGATGGAGGGAGAGGAAGGAGCGCGCCCCGCGCGGGGGGTTATGGGAGAGAGGCGACCACTTCCGCCCGGCGGCCGGAAGTGAGAGTGCGGGGCCGCTCTGCGCGGCGCCGCTCGTTGGTGCGGGAGGACTGCAGCGTCTAATGGGAAGGCGGCGGTGAGCATAGAGACGGAGTTGGTGGACAGAGAGTCAGCGCTGCGGAGGACTTTGGCGTTTAATTAGCGTTGTTAATTGGGTTGTAAGGCGGGCAGGCAGCGGGAGGGATAGCGGCGGGAGCCCGCCGCTGTTCTGGCGTGCACCGCGACCCCGCCGACCGCGCCCGGCCCCGCCGCCCCGGGGCTTTTCTTTGAAAACCGGGCCCTGCCCTCAGCCAAGATGGCCGCCGCGGCCTCGCCCCCCAGGCGACCGTTGCCATGGCTCTGCCGCTCCTATTGGCTGAAGCGGCGGCCCCGCCCTCCGCGCCCCCAAGATGGCGGCCGTGCCCCCGCCTGACCCGTAGCGCCCTCAAGAAAGATGGCGCCTCCCCAGCGTCACCGCCCGTTGCTCCCCACAGCGGCGCCGCCCTCAACCAACATGCCGGGGCGCGACGGGGGCGGGGCGAACGCGGCGACGCGCTTCCATTGGCTGTCGGCGGGGGGCTCGGCGCCGTACGATTGGTGGGACGGCCGGGAGGCGGGGAGCGCTTCCGGGGTGGAGGGCAAAGCGGCCGGAGGGGAGAGAGGGCGACAACGGGACCGGCGCCCGGGGGGGGGGACGCGGGCCCGGGGGGGCCGCCCCGGGGCCCTCCCCGATACGGGGGGCCCATGACAGGGTGGGAGCACTGCGGGGGGGCGGTTATAACGGTCTGGGGGGGGTGACAACGGCCCCGGGGGGCAGCACCGGCCGTGGGCGGGGGGCAGTACCGGCGGGGGGGGGGGCAATACCGGCCCTGGGGGGGGCAACCGCCCCTTGGGGGGGGGAACAGCCCCCGGGGGGGTAATACCGGCCCTGGGAGGGGGAAATACCCACCCGGGGGGGTAATACCGGCCCTGGGGGTAGCAACGGCCCCGGGGGGGGGCACTCCCAGCCCGTGGGGCTCGCCCCCCCCCCCCGCAGCTCCGCCGCCTCCGGTCTCGCCCCGCCCCCCCCCCGTCCCGCCCCCCCCTTTTTCCCCCGCCCCCCCCCCGATGGGTGTCGGGCGAGGAGAACGGGACGGGCACCCTGCGCAGGTGGGGGGGGCACCGGGGGACGGGGGGGGCAGTGGGACGGGGGGGCACCGGGGGACGTGGGGGGCACCGGGTGTGTGTCCCTCCCCCCCTCCCCGTTCCCAACCCCCCCCCCCGTCTCCCCTCCCCAGGCCCTGGCCGAGCCGCCCCCCCCCGCCCCGATGAACGAGGAGCCGTTGCTGGAGGGGGATTTTGGGGGTCCCCCGGGTGCGGGGGGGGGACCCCGTTTTCATCTCCGCTTGACCCGGCTGGAGCTGCAGATCCTGGGGGGACCCCCGGGAGGGGGTTCAGCGGGGGGGGGGACGCTGCGCCTGGCCGACGTGGTGGGCTGCCACACGCTGCGCGCCCCCTCCCTGCCCGCCGCCGCCTTCT